>NW_027444774.1:0-17331 GCF_048569485.1 Anomaloglossus baeobatrachus | reverse complement strand
GGGCACATTACTACAGGAGACGAGGATGGGCACATTACTACAGGAGACGAGGATGGGCACATTACTACAGGAGACGAGGATGGGCACATTACTACAGGAGACGAGGATGGGCACATTACTACAGGAGACGAGGATGGGCACATTACTACAGGAGACGAGGATGGGCACATTACTACAGGAGACGAGGATGGGCACATTACTACAGGAGACGAGGAGGGGGCACATTACTACAGGAGACGAGGAGGGGGCACATTACTACAGGAGACGAGGAGGGGGCACATTACTACAGGAGACGAGGAGGGGGCACATTACTACAGGAGACGAGGAGGGGGCACATTACTACAGGAGACGAGGAGGGGGCACATTACTACAGGAGACGAGGAGGGGGCACATTACTACAGGAGACGAGGAGGGGGCACATTACTACAGGAGACGAGGAGGGGGCACATTACTACAGGAGACGAGGAGGGGGCACATTACTACAGGAGACGAGGAGGGGGCACATTACTACAGGAGACGAGGAGGGGGCACATTACTACAGGAGACGAGGAGGGGGCACATTACTACAGGAGACGAGGAGGGGGCACATTACTACAGGAGACGAGGAGGGGGCACATTACTACAGGAGACGAGGAGGGGGCACATTACTACAGGAGACGAGGAGGGGGCACATTACTACAGGAGACGAGGAGGGGGCACATTACTACAGGAGACGAGGAGGGGGCACATTACTACAGGAGACGAGGAGGGGGCACATTACTACAGGAGACGAGGAGGGGGCACATTACTACAGGAGACGAGGAGGGGGCACATTACTACAGGAGACGAGGAGGGGGCACATTACTACAGGAGACGAGGAGGGGGCACATTACTACAGGAGACGAGGAGGGGGCACATTACTACAGGAGACGAGGAGGGGGCACATTACTACAGGAGACGAGGAGGGGGCACATTACTACAGGAGACGAGGAGGGGGCACATTACTACAGGAGACGAGGAGGGGGCACATTACTACAGGAGACGAGGAGGGGGCACATTACTACAGGAGACGAGGAGGGGGCACATTACTACAGGAGACGAGGAGGGGGCACATTACTACAGGAGACGAGGAGGGGGCACATTACTACAGGAGACGAGGAGGGGGCACATTACTACAGGAGACGAGGAGGGGGCACATTACTACAGGAGACGAGGAGGGGGCACATTACTACAGGAGACGAGGAGGGGGCACATTACTACAGGAGACGAGGAGGGGGCACATTACTACAGGAGACGAGGAGGGGGCACATTACTACAGGAGACGAGGAGGGGGCACATTACTACAGGAGACGAGGAGGGGGCACGTTACTACAGGAGACGAGGAGGGGGCACGTTACTACAGGAGACGAGGAGGGGGCACGTTACTACAGGAGACGAGGAGGGGGCACGTTACTACAGGAGACGAGGAGGGGGCACGTTACTACAGGAGACGAGGAGGGGCACGTTACTACAGGAGACGAGGATGGGGCACACTACTACAGGAGACGAGGAGGGGGCACGTTACTACAGGAGACGAGGATGGGCACGTTACTACAGGAGACGAGGATGGGGCACACTACTACAGGAGACGAGGAGGGGGCACATTACTACAGGAGACGAGGATGGGCACGTTACTACAGGAGACGAGGATGTGGCACATTACTACAGGAGACGAGGATGGGCACGTTACTACAGGAGACGAGGAGGGGGCACATTACTACAGGAGACGAGGAGGGGGCACATTACTACAGGAGACGAGGAGGGGGCACATTACTACAGGAGACGAGGAGGGGGCACATTACTACAGGAGACGAGGAGGGGGCACATTACTACAGGAGACGAGGATGGGCACGTTACTACAGGAGACGAGGATGGGGCACACTACTACAGGAGACGAGGAGGGGGCACATTACTACAGGAGACGAGGATGGGCACGTTACTACAGGAGACGAGGATGGGGCACATTACTACAGGAGACGAGGATGGGCACGTTACTACAGGAGACGAGGATGGGGCACATTACTACAGGAGACGAGGAGGGGGCACATTACTAGAAGGGGGGACAAGGATTTTATCGGTATCTATTTTTGAAATTTACCCGTAGCTGCTGCATTTACCACCCTATGCTTATACTCGACTCAATAAGTTTTCCCAGTTTTTTGTGGTAAAATTAGGGGCCTCGGCTTATACTTGGGTCGGCTTATACGCCAGTATATACGATAGTCCTCTGCCACTAAGGCCGAGGTTTCATGGCCTGAAGCAACACGCCATTGGGTCACTTCACCCATGTTTGAGCTGGAAATTGCTGTCGTAACATGGTTGTAAAATTACGACCGCAATGCGATTGTGTAAATCGGCCTGTAGGTGGAGTTTCGGAACAGCTGACTGGATGGGGGGGATCATTGTGTGCCCGATGTGACTCCACAGACCCCAGAAGTGTTCTCCTTCAGCTCCGCTGTACTTGGCACTTTACAGACCATTGACGGCGATCGTGCATCACACCAGTGCTCTTGAGCGGCGTTTACCCACACAAGTATCTGTCCCATCTAACACATGAGGGAATTGGTCATTTACGCCCACGACTATTGTGTTGGGGTAGACCAGTTCCTATTTTACTCATCTGTTTAGATCTTTAAGGTCAGAACATCCGGCCAGTTTTCGAGTAAACGAGACAAATTTCCATTAGATAAATTTAGAGGGGATATTCATCTGTAGGTAAATTGGGAGCTCCTCTATACATGTGAAGATATCGGCCGATCGTCTAATATAGGCAGATGTTGGCGGAAGCAGGATTGGACTTGCTGGATTTCACAGGAGAGAAGCCGCCACCGGAGGCGTTTTGGCAGCTGCTTTATTTGCCTTTCACCATTAATAACACGTTCATGCTCAGAAAACCTCCACATGCTCATGTTTGGGAGCAGCGTGGAGGGATCGTGTGTATATATACACCTTCAGTCTGTCCTATTGTGGAGGTGATGGTGTCCGCTGTTGGTCCATTGTTGTGAAGGTCATCAGAGTGGGTGCTGGTGTTGAGCTCCCTCTGATGGTCAGGAATGGTAATGAAGCGGAGTTTGAATCTGTGATTCAAACAGGTGATGGGATTAATTGGGAATCCAGGAAAGCCTATTGCAGATCAGCCTAGGAGAGCATTATGTGCCTGGCGGCTGCCAGTGATAACTGTTCCTGCCTGCTTCTGAAGATGGCTGGGAGTTTTCCCTTCAGTTTCTCCCATTTATTCGGTGCCTGAATTTACTTCAGATAAGTACAAATCCAGCTATTAAGCACAGGAACTGTACACTTAAGTGTTTTTGCTTATTCCATTTTGTTCTGTGTTTTGGTTTCTTGTATGTGAGGACCTGTCTTTCTGCTTTTGGGAGCAGGGCAGTTCCTCCAGCAAGAAAGGGAGCTTGCTCTTTGTTCATGTTTGGAGTATTTGCACTTTAGACTATTATTTGTTCTGTGATTTGTTTCTTCCCATTATATCTGCACTTCTGTTTAAAGTGTCTGGCACAAGAGCACCTGATATAGTGGGGGAGAGTCCGTGTGGTCTCAGATCTTTTTTTCCTATCAGGAGATTGGTATTTTTTTTTTTTGCTGGCCGCAATCAGTTATCTGTCCTGTCCTGTTGTATCTAGTACGTCTGGCTTCACCTTTGCTGATCTATATTTCTTTGTCGCTCCTAATTGGGAGACCCAGACAATTGGGTGTATAGCTATGCCTCCGGAGGCCACACAAAGTATTACACTAAAAGTGTAAAGCCCCTCCCCTTCAGCCTATACACCCCCCGTACTGCTACGGGCTCATCAGTTTTTATGCTTTGTGCGAAGGAGGTCAGACATCCACGCATAGCTCCACAGCTTAGTCAGCAGCAGCTGCTGACTATGTCGGATGGAAGAAAAGAGGGCCCATAACAGGGCCCCCAGCATGCTCCCTTCTCACCCCACTTTTGTCGGCGGTGTTGTTAAGGTTGAGGTATCCATTGCGGGTACGCAGGCTGGAGCCCACATGCTGCTTTCCTTCCCCATCCCTCAATTAGGGCTCTGGGTGAAGTGGGATCCCATCGGTCTCCAGGCACAGGAGACCGTGCTCCATCCACAGCTCCTGAGGACCCTGCTGGATAGGAGCCGAGTATCGTTCAGGGACATGGCCCTGCTACTTGGAGGTACTCTGTGTCCCCGTGGGGACTGCGCACAGCAACACTCCAGCATTGCTGGGTGTGCTAGTGCACCGGGGACAGCAGCGCTGGCTGCATGTGTGCCACTATACACTCAGCGTCGCTGAGTGTATTTGTGTAGGGGGACTGCCGCGCTGACCGCCGCTGCCATGGTTATGCCTGCTGCGCGGCTGGGACTGTTAGTGCGCCGGGGACTTCCGCGCCGACCGCGCTTATACGGCGGCCGCGCTTATAACTATAGTCCCCGGCTTCTGCGGCCTAGTCTCATTCTTTTCCCGCCCCCAGCCCTGCCAGTCAGGGGAAGGGCGGGACGCTGTACAGGACGGCAGCACTGAGGGCTGGAGCATGCTTTGCATACTCCACCCCCCTCACTCTGCACAGTTGGGCACCAGTTCCCGCACTTTTCTGGGTCACGCCCACGGCTCCCTCCTCTCCTCAGGACGCTGGCAGCCATTCCTCTCAGCTCTGCTAACGCTGGAGAGGAGAGACAAGCTCAGAGAGACCCAGGCAGGAATTCTGGTGCCCACACAAACGCTTTGCGCAGGCGGTAAGCAGCACCTGTGGTGCTGGCCCCACTAGTGCAGAAGTGTATTTATAGTTTATATGATTATAGTCTATACTTTACACTGTATGGTGCACTGTTGATTTGTGGCTATTTACCCTCCTGTATTGCTCAGAGGAGACAACAGCATGTCGTCCACAAATAGCAAGGGTGCCAAAGCACAGACTTACTATGCTGCCTGTGCAGCATGTACGGCTATACTGCCGGCAGGTTCCACTGACCCTCATTGTGTGCAATGCTCGGCCCCTGTGGCACTTTCTCTGCCGGAGCCTCTGCTAGGGGTGGCCCAGGGAGAACCACCTGTTAACACTGTCCAGGTGACAGGGACGGAGTTTGCAGTTTTTACTGAAAGACTTTCTGAGACTATGGCTAAGATATTAGAAGCCTTGCAGTCCAGGCCGGCATCTCAAGCCAGGGGCACTGTGTTATCATGGTCCCCTGGTTCCCCTCAGTTGGAACAGCAATGTCTTCCCGGGGTGTCTCATGGATCCCAGGGTGAGGTCTCTGACACGGACCGCAGCCCCAGACCGACTAAGCGAGCTCGCTATGAAATTCCCTCGACATCATCACAATGTTCAGGGTCTCAGCGAGAGGACTCTCTGTATGATGAAGCGGAGGTAGCTGATCAGGATTCTGATCCTGAAGCCACTCTCAACCTTGATACTCCTGATGGTGACGCCATAGTGAATGACCTTATTGCGTCCATCAATGAAATGTTGGATAATTCTCCCTCAGCTCCTCCAGTGGAGGAGTCAGCTTCTCAGCAGGAGAAATTCCGTTTCAGGTTTCCCAAGCGTACAAAGAGTATGTTTCTTCGGCGCTCCATTGGGAGACCCAGACGATTGGGTGTATAGCTACTGCCTCCGGAGGCCACACAAAGCATTACACTAAAAAGTGTAAGGCCCCTCCCCTTCTGGCTATACACCCCCAGTGGGATCACTGGCTCACCAGTTTTCTGCTTTGTGCGAAGGAGGTCAGACATCCACGCATAGCTCCACTGTTTTTAGTCAGCAGCAGCTGCTGACTATGTCGGATGGAAGAAAAGAGGGCCCATATGGGGCCCCCAGCATGCTCCCTTCTCACCCCACTTTTGTCGGGTGTTTGTTAAGGTTGAGGTACCCATTGCGGGTACGGAGGCTGGAGCCCACATGCTGTTTTCCTTCCCCATCCCTCCTCAGGGCTCTGGGTGAAGTGGGATCTTACCGGTCTCCAGGCACTGAGACCGGGCTCCATCCACAGACCCGGAGAACCTGCTGGATATGGAGCTGGGTATCGTCAGGGACAGGGCCCTGCTACATTAAGGTACTCTGTGTCCCCGTACACATCGCGCACACACACACCAGCATTGCTGGGAGTGTTAGTGCGCCGGGGACAACAGCGCGGAGCGCTTGTGCTATTATTCACTGCAGCTTAGCTGAGTGAATTTATGTGTTAGAAACTGCCGCGCCGGCCGCTGCGGGGTGTTTTACACTGTGGCGCGGCTGGGACTTGTGGTGCGCCGGGGACTTCCGCGCCGGCCGTGCACGCGGACGGCCGCGCTTATTACTCGAGTCCCCGGCTTTGCGGCCTAGTTTTCGCTTCGTTCCCGCCCCCAGCCCTGCCAGTCAGGGGAGGGGCGGGACGCTGTACAGACAGTCAGCGCCGAGGGCTGGAGTCTGCTTTGCATTCTCCAGCCCCCTTCACTGGACACAGTGGGACGCCGGTTTCCCGCTCTTGTCTGGGGCACGCCCACGGCCCGCCCCTCTTCACAAGACGCCGGCGGCCATTCCTGCACGCAGTCTGGGCTGGAGAAGGGAGACAAGCTCTGGGCAACCAGTCACAGGATTCGGGCGGCCACACACCCGCTTTTGTGCGGGCGGTAAGCGGCACCTGAAGTGCTGACCCCACTAATGCCATTTGTACTTTATGCCTAGATGGCTAGCCTACAGCAGCAAAAAGCAAGGGTGCTAAGGCACAGGTTTTCTATGCTGCTTGTACTGCATGTGCTGAAGTGTTCATTTGTACTTTCTGCTTGTATGCTATACATTGCATTGTACGGTCGCTATTCTTGGCTATATACTTCTAGACAGCAGCAAAAAAGCAAGGGTGCCGTGGCACAGGCTTTCTATGCTGCTTGTACTGCACGTGATACTGTTCCACACGGCAGGTTCCACTGTCCCCATTGTGTGCAATGCTCCCCTGTAGCACTTGGTCAGCCGGGGTCTCTGCTAGAGGTGGCCAAAGGAACCACCTGTGAACCCTGTCCAGGGACAGGGACGGAGTTGCAGTTTTGGCTGATAGATTGTCTGTGACTGTGACTAACATCTTAGAGACTGTGCAGTCCAGACGGACCATGGGCAATGTTGATACAATGCTCCCGGGCCACCCTCATTTGGAACAAATCAGTGCTCCGGGGGGGTCCCATGCATCCCAGGGCGCAGGCTCTGACAACAGTCCCAGACAGCCTAAGCGAGCTCGCTGGGAGCGGCACTCGGCTTCATCACATGGTGAGGCAGACGTAGCGGATCAGGACTCTGATCCTGAGACCGCTCTCAATCCGGATACACCGGATGGTGACGCCATAGTGAATGATCTTCTGGCGTCCATCAATGGAATGTTGGATATTTCTCCCTCAGCTCCTCCGGTGGAGGAGTCAGCTTCGCAGCAGGAGAAATTCCTTTTTCAGTATCTCAAGCGTATATTGAGTACTTTTCCGGCCACTCTGACTTCAGAGAAGCAATCCGGAAACACCACGCTTATCCAGACAAGCGTTTCTCCACACGTCTTTAGGATACACGTTATCCCTTTCCCCCTGACGTGGTCAAGCGCTGGACCCAGTGTCCAAAGGTGGATCCCCCAATCTCCAGGCTTGCGGCTAGATCCATAGTTGCAGTGGAAGATGGGACTTCACTTAAAGATGCCATTGACAGACAGATGGTCCTCTGGTTGAATTCTGTCTATGAAGCTATCGGCGTGTCGGTTGCTCCGGCATTCGCAGCCGTACGGGCATTCCAAGCTATTTCAGCTGGTCTTGCGCACGTGGGCACTGTCACATGTACATCTGTGCCGCAGATGGCGTCCTTAACCTCGCAATGTCTGCATTGCGACTTGCGCTATTAATACTGTCCTGCACTCTACGAGCCGTACGTCAGTGGCGTCCGCCAACTCCGTGGTTTGTACGCAGAGCCTTGTGGTTGAGGGAATGGAAAGCAGATTCTGCTTCCAAAAAAGTGCTTACCCAGTTTGCCATTATCTGGGGACAGACTGTTTGGTGAGCGATTGGATGAAATCCTTAAACAGTCCAAGGGTAAGGACTCTTCCTTACACCAACCCAGATCAAACAACACCACAACAGAGGAAGGGACAGTCGAGGTTTCGGTCCTTCCCAGGCTCGGGCAGGTCCCAATTGTCCTCGTCCAAAAGGACTCAAAAGGCTCAGAGAGGCGCAGATTCCTGGCGGGCTCAATCACGCCCAAGGAAGGCAGCCGGAGGAACCGATACCAAGGCGGTTTCCTCATGACGTTCAGCCCTCTATCTCCGCATCCGCGGTCGGTGGCAGACTCTCCCGCTTGGCGACATTTAGCTGCCACAGGTCAAAGACCGGTGGGTGAGAGACATTTTGTCTCACGTGTACAGGATAGAGTTCTGTTCTCGTCCTCCGACTAGATCTTCAGAACTTCATCACCTCCCGGCCGAGCCGATGCTCTTCTGCAGGCAGAAGGAGTGGTAATCCCTGTTCCTCCTCAGGAACAAGATACGGTTTTTACTTCAATCTGGTTGTGGTACCAAAAGACGACGGCTTTTTCCGTTCCGTTTTGGACCTAAAACTGCTCAACAAGCACGTGAAAACCAGGCGGTTCCGGAGGGAATCCCCCCGCTCCGCCATTGCCTCAATGTCTCAAGGAGGTTTCCTACCGTCAATAGACATCAGGATGCTTATCTCCACGTGCCGATTGCTCCAGAGCACCGGTGTTGGCTACGATTCGTTCTTGAAGACGAGCATCTTCAGTTCGTAGCCCTGCCCTTCGGTCTGGTGACAGCCCCACGGCTTTTCCCCAAGTTTATGGCAGCAGTGGGAGCAGTCCCGCACTCTCAGGGTCTCTCTGTAATCCCTTACTTGGACGATCTACTCGTCAAGGCACCCTCTCAAGAGGCATGCCAACACAGCCTGAACGTGGCGCTGGAGACTCTCCAGAGTTTCGGGTGGATCATAAACTTTTTAAAGTTAAATCTGACCGACCCAATCGCTGACATATCTTGGCATGGAGCTTCACACTCTCTCAGCGATAGTGCAGCTCCCGCTGGTCATACGGCGTTCACTACAGACGGGGGTGCAGTCTCGCCCTCAAAGCCAGTCACACCCCTTAAGACGCCTCATGCAGAGGCAGTCCCCTTCGCGCAGTTTTCATCTGCGTCCACTTCTATAGGACATTCTTCGCCAATGGGAGGGGAAGTCGACGTCCCTAGACAGGAACGTACCCCTTTCTCAGGCGGGCAAGGACTCTCTGCAGAGGAGTCCACCCTTCAGATCAATGTTCTGGAAACCTGGGCAGGGTATCTTGCCCTGCAAGCCTTCCAGCAGAGGCTGGAAGGCAAACAGATCCGAATTCAGTCGGACAACTTCGCAGCGGTGGCATACATCAAACACCACCAAGGCGGAACACGCAGTCGGCAAGCCTCCCAGGAAGTCCGGCGGATTCTGATGTGGGTGTAAGACAGAGCATACACCATATCCGCAGTTCACATCCCGGGCGTAGAAAACTGGGAAGCAGACTTCCTCAGTCGCCAGGGCATGGACGCAGGGGAATGGTCTCGGCACCCGGACGGGTGTCAAGAAATCTGTAGCCGCTGGGGGAAGCCGGACGTCGACCTAATGGCGTCTCGGCACAACCACAAGGGCCCGATTTTCATGGCACGGTCTCACGATCAAAGAGCTCTGGCGGCAGACGCCTTAGTTCAGGATTGGTCGCAGGTCCAGCTACCCTATGTGTTTCCCCCTCTGGCACTGTTGCCAGAGGGCTACGCCAGATCAGCTCCGATTGCCGCCGCGCCATCCTCGTCGCCCCAGACGGGCCGAGGAGGTCGTGGTACCCGCATCTGTGGCATCTCACGGTCGGCCAACCGTGGGCACTACCAGACCGGCCAGACTTTCTGTCCCAAGGGCCGTTTTTTCCATCTGAATTCTACGGCTCTGAACTTAACTGTGTGGCCATTGAGTCCTGGATCTTAGCGTCTTCAGGATTATCTCAAGACGTCATTGCCACCATGAGACGGGCTAGGAAGCCGACGTCTGCCAAGATCTACCACAAGACGTGGAAGATATTCTTATCTTAGCGCTCTGCTCAGGGAGTGTCTCCCTGGACATTTGCATTGCCTACTTTTCCTTCCTTCCTGCAATCTGGTTTGGGAAAAGGTTTGTCGCTCGGCTCCCTTAACGGACGAGTCCCAGCGCTGTCTGTATTCTTTCAGAAGCGCATAGTACGACTTCCTCAGGTACGCACGTTCCTGCAGGGGGTTGGTCACATTGTCCCTCCGTACAAGAGGCCGTTAGACCCATGGGATCTGAACAGGGTACTAATTGCTCTCCAGGAGCCGCCCTTTGAGCCTCTGAGGGATGTTTTTCACTTTCTCGACTGTCACAGAAAGTGGCCTTTTTGGTAACGGTCACGTCTCTTCAGAGAGTGTCCGAGCTAGCAGCGCGGTCATCCAAAGCTCCTTTCCTGGTGTTTCACCAAGACAAGGTAGTGCTGCGCCTGATTCTGGGGTTTCTCCCTAGGGTGGTATCCCCCTTTCATCTCAGTCAGGATATCTCCTTACCTTCCTTTTGTCCTCATCCAGTTCATCGATATGAATTGGATTTGGATTTGTTGGATCTGATAAGAGCGCTCAGAATCTACTTTTCCCGCACGGCGCCCCTGCGCCGCTCGGATGCACTCTTTATACTTGTCGCTGGTCAGCGCAAAGGGTCGCAGGCTACCAAAGCCACCCTGGCTCGATGGATCAAGGAACCAATTCTTGAAGCCTTCCGCTCTGCTGGGCTTCCGGTTCCATCAGGGCTGAAGGCCCATTCTACCAGAGCCGTGGGTGCGTCCTGGGCATTACGGCACCAGGCTACGGCTCAGCAGGTGTGCCAGGCGGCTACCTGGGCGAGTCTGCACACCTTCAAAGCGTTATCAGGTGCATGCCTACGCTTAGGCGGATGCCAGCCTAAGGAGAAGAGTCCTGCAGGCGGCGGTTGCCTCCATGTAGGGAAGGGCTGTTTTTACAGTCCAAACTTGAGGTATTAATTTACCCACCCAGGGACTGCTTTTGGACGTCCCAATCGTCTGGGTCTCCCAATGGAGCGCCGAAGAAGAAGGGAATTTTGTTACTTACCGTAAATTCCTTTTCTTCTCGCTCCAATTGGGAGACCCAGCACCCGCCCTGTTCCTTCGGGATTTTTGGTTGTTCGGGTACACATGTTGTTCATGTTGAAGGGTTTCAGTTCCCCGATGTTCCTTCGGATTGAATTGTTTAACCAGTTATTGGCTTTCCTCCTTCTTGCTTTTGCACTAAAACTGGTGAGCCAGTGATCCCACTGGGGGTGTATAGCCAGAAGGGGAGGGGCCTTACACTTTTTAGTGTAATGCTTTGTGTGGCCTCCGGAGGCAGTAGCTATACACCCAATCGTCTGGGTCTCCCAATTGGAGCTAGAAGAAAAGGAATTTACGGTAAGTAACAAAATTCCCTTCTTCTGGACCACTCTGACTTCAGAGAGGCAGTCCAGACACACCGAGCTTATCCAGATAAGCGTTTTTCCAAGCGCCTTAAGGATACACGTTACCCTTTCCCCCCTGACGTGGTCAAGGGCTGGACTCAGTGTCCCAAGGTGGATCCTCCAATCTCCAGACTTGCGGCTAGATCCATAGTTGCAGTGGAAGATGGAGCTTCACTCAAGGATGCCACTGACAGACAGATGGAGCTCTGGTTGAAATCCATCTATGAAGCTATCGGCGCGTCTTTTGCTCCAGCATTCGCAGCCGTATGGGCACTCCAAGCTATCTCAGCTGGTCAGGCGCAAATTGACGCACTCACACGTACGTCTGCGCCGCAGGTGGCGTCCATAACCTCTCAAATGTCGGCATTTGCGTCCTACGCTATTAATGCTGTCCTGGACTCTGCGACCCGTACGGCGGTTGCAGCCGCCAATTCGGTGGTAATACGCAGGGCCTTGTGGCTGCGGGAATGGAAGGCAGATTCGGCTTCCAAAAAGTGCTTAACTGGATTGCCATTTTCTGGCGACCGTTTGTTTGGTGAGAGATTGGATGAAATCATCAAACAATCCAAGGGAAAGGAAACATCCTTACCCCAAGCCAAACCAAAAACACCCCAACAGAGGAGGGGACAGTCGAGGTTTCGGTCCTTTCGGGGTGCGGGCAGGTCACAATTCTCCTCGTCCAAAAGGCCTCAGAAGGATCAGAGGAACGCCGACGCATGGCGGTCTAAATCACGCCCTAAAAAGACCGCCGGAGGTGCCGCTAGCAAGGCGGCTTCCTCATGACTTACGGCCTCCTCACACCGCATCCTCGGTCGGTGGCAGGCTCTCCCGCTTTTGCGACACCTGGCTGCCACAAGTAAAAGACCGTTGGGTGAGAGACATTTGTCTCACGGTTACAGGATAGAGTTCAGCTCTCGTCCTCCGACTCGATTCTTCAGAACATCTCCGCCTCCCGAGCGAGCCGAGGCTCTTCTGCAGGCGGTGGGCATTCTGAAGGCAGAAGGAGTGGTGGTCCCGGTTCCTCTTCAGCAACAGGGTCACGGTTTCTACTCCAACCTGTTTGTGGTTCCAAAGAAGGACGGGTCCTTCCGTCCTGTTTTGGACCTAAAACTGCTCAACAAACACGTAAGGACCAGGCGGTTCCGGATGGAATCCCTCCGCTCCGTCATCGCCTCAATGTCCCAAGGAGATTTCCTAGCATCGATCGATATCAAGGATGCTTATCTCCACGTACCAATTGCTCCAGATCATCAGCGCTTCTTGCGCTTCGCCATAGGAGACGAACACCTTCAGTTCGCGGCACTGCCGTTCGGCCTGGCGACAGCCCCAAGGGTTGTCACCAAGGTCATGGCTACAGTAGTTGCGGTCCTCCACTCTGTGTCACTCAGTGATACCTTACTTAGACGATCTGCTGGTCAAGGCACCCTCTCAAGAGGCATGCCAACACAGCCTCAACGTTACTCTGGAGATTCTCCAGAGTTTCGGGTGGATCATCAATTTTCCAAAGTCAAATCTGACACCGGCCCAATCGCTGACATATCTTGGCATGGAGTTTCATACTCTTCCAGCGATAGTGAAGCTTCCGCTGGACAAACAGCGTTCACTACACACAGGGGTACAATCTCTCCTTCAAGGTCGGTCACACCCCTTGACGCACCTCATGCACTTCCTGGGGAAGATGGTGGCAGCAATGGAAGCAGTCCCTTTCGCGCAGTTTCACCTGCGTCCTCTTCAATGGGACATCCTACGCAAGTGGGACAGGAGGCCGACGTCCCTAGACAGGAACGTCTCCCTCTCTCAAGCAACCAAAGCTTCCCTTCGGTGGTGGCTTCTTCCCACCTCATTATCGAAAGGGAAATCCTTCCTACCCCCATCCTGGGCGGTGGTCACGACGGACGCGAGCCTGTCAGGGTGGGGAGCAGTTTTTCTCCACCACAGGGCTCAGGGTACGTGGACTCAGCAAGAGTCCTCACTTCAGATCAATGTTCTGGAGATCAGGGCAGTGTATCTTGCCCTAAAAGCGTTCCAGCAGTGGCTGGAAGGCAAGCAGATCCGAATTCAGTCGGACAACTCCACAGTGGTGGCTTACATCAACCACCAAGGTGGGACACGCAGTCGGCAAGCCTTCCAGGAAGTCCGGAGGATTCTGCTGTGGGTGGAAGCCACAGCATCCACCATATCCGCAGTTCACATCCCGGGCGTAGAAAACTGGGAAGCAGACTTTCTCAGTCGCCAGGGCATGGACGCAGGGGAATGGTCCCTTCACCCGGACATGTTTCAGGAGATCTGTTGCCGCTGGGGGATGCCGGACGTCGACCTAATGGCGTCACGGCACAACAACAAGGTCCCAACATTCATGGCTCGATCTCAAGATCACAGAGCTCTGGCGGCAGACGCCTTAGTTCAGGATTGGTCGCAGTTTCAGCTTCCTTATGTGTTTCTTCCTCTGGCTCTGTTGCCCAGAGTGTTACGCAAGATAAGGGCCGACTGCCGCCGCGCCATCCTCGTCGCTCCAGACTGGCCGAGAAGGTCGTGGTACCCGGATCTGTGGCATCTCACGGTCGGCCAACCGTGGGCACTGCCAGACCGACCAGATTTGCTGTCTCAAGGGCCGTTTTTCCATCTGAATTCTGCGGCCCTCAACCTGACTGTGTGGCCATTGAGTCCTGGATCCTAGCGTCTTCAGGATTATCGCAAGAGGTCATTGCCACTATGAGACAGGCTAGGAAACCAACGTCCGCCAAGATCTACCACAGGACGTGGAAAATATTCCTGTCGTGGTGCTCTGCTCAGGCGTTTTCTCCCTGGCCATTTGCCTTGCCCACTTTTCATCTCAATCAGGATATCTCCTTACCCTCTTTTTGTCCTCATCCAGTTCACCAATGTGAAAAGGATTTGCACTTGTTAGATCTGGTGAGAGCACTCAGACTCTACATTTCTCGTACGGCGCCCCTGCGCCGCTCCGATGCTCTCTTTGTCCTTGTCGCTGGCCAGCGTAAAGGGACACAAGCTTCCAAATCAACCCTGGCTCGGTGGATCAAGGAACCAATTCTCGAAGCTTACCGTTCCTCGGGGCTTCCGGTTCCCTCAGGACTGAAGGCCCATTCTATTAGGGCCGTGGGAGCGTCCTGGGCCTTGCGACACCAGGCTACGGCTCAGCAGATGTGTCAGGCAACTACCTGGTCGAGCCTGCACACTTTCACGAAACACTATCAGATGCATACCTATGCTTCGGCAGATGCCAGCCTAGGTAGGCGAGTCCTTCAGGCGGCAGTTGCCCACCTGTAGGACGGAGCCGTTACGGCTCTATTATGAGGTATTATTTACCCACCCAGGGACTGCTTTTGGACGTCCCAATTGTCTGGGTCTCCCAATTGGAGCTAGAAGAAAAGGAATTTACGGTAAGTAAACAAAATTCCCTTCTTTCTATCTGTGCATTGTATTTTCTTATATCACCGTTGTTACATGTTGGGGGCTTGCTATTCCTTTGGGGACTGCTCCGAGGCAAGTTAGGATTCCTCCTTTCTATCTTTGAGGTGTAGCCAGTTTCTCCGGCAGTGACGAGGTGTCTAGGTGTGTTAGGAACATCCCACTGCTACTTCTAGTGTTGTCCGATAGATAGGGGATTGCGGTCAGCTCAGGTTCCAACTACTCTTGTGGTTTTGGTTTTGTTCTTGATTAATGGGATCTTTCGTGATCGTCCACGGTTACCAGATCACAACAGTTCATACACCGATCACGTGTGGCTTCATTCAGCCTCAACACGAATTTGCAAAGAGCTTTGGCATCGCTAACTAAAAATGTTTAGTCCGCTTGCGTTGCATTGTGCGTAATATACACCCGCTGCTTGTCTCCGCAGGGTGCAAGCTGTTTCGCTGCGATCAGTGCGGCCGCGAATTCTTGAAGGCTCACATGCTGAAGAAGCATAAGGAATCGCACGGCAATATCCGGAAGTACAGGTGCGGAGAATGCGGGAAGATGTACAAAACGATAGCACACGTCAAGGGCCACATGAGAGTCCACTCGGATGACCGGCCGTACTCCTGCCCAAAGTGCGGGAAAAAGTACAAAACAAAGGTGAGATTCGGAGGTCACTCCAGCCGGGACTGCTGGCTTCTTCTATAGATCGCAATGTACACCTTGCATCACATCAGTCACCGGAGATATCCTATAGATTAACTATAGCCGTCTGTGCTCCACTGTGCGGTACTATGACCTCTGCTGCCACATGTGACCGGCCGGGGACAAAACTCCCCCCTCAGCATGCAGCGCTGTGCGTGTATACTCCCCACGTGTGGCTGCCATTATATGCATTATCTTCATCTGTCAAACACAGCAGAATGGGGCTTGCTGGAAACCTTATTTTTTATTTTTTTTTTCCTTTTTTTTCAGTTCCATATGGATTAGGGGAAAATGACTTGCGCTCGCTGTTACATAGGCAGCAATGGGTCCCTTGTGTAGCCCTTTGCACACATGAGCTTATAGAAGTAATCTGGAGGTGGCTTAAGGCATTGTATGAGATTTTTCCACAGTTTATTCTTTTAAGGCCGGAGTCACACTTGTGATTAACTCGCACCAGTGCAATGTGAGAAAATCTCGCATTGCACTCGGACCAATGTTCATTAATGAGGCAGCGCCCATCTATTTTTTTTTTTTTTCCCAGTCCAAATCGGACTGAGAAAAAAAATCGCAGCATGCAGTGTTTCTCGCGCGAGTCTCTTCAATGCAAGTCTATGGGTGCGTGAAAAGTAATATAATAATAATTCATTCATTTATATAGCGCTGTTAATTCCACAGCACTTTACATACATTCGCAACACTGTCCCCATTGGGGCTCACAATCTAGAGTCCCTATCTGTATGTCTTTGGAGTGTGGGAGGAAACCCACGCAAGCACGGGGAGAACACACAAACTCCTTGTAGATGGTGTCCTTGGTGGGATTTGAACCCAGGACCCCAGCGCTGCAAGACTGCAGTGCTAACCACTGAGCCACCATACAGTGCTAACCACTGAGCCACCATACAGTGCTAACCACTGAGCCACCGTGCCGCCCGTGAAAAAAAACGGAAGTCACATGGACAGCACACATTTCTATCATGTAGCAGAGAACACTGTAAATGCTCCTGTACATAGCAGTACATGAGTAGCAGCTGCTGAGGAAACAAACTGACGGCACACTGACGGCACACTGATGAAATGTGAAAAGAAATCGTCCTACTGTCTTGCATGAGAATCGGACCGATTTGACACTCACAAGTGTGATTCCAGCCTAAATGTCTAATCGATGGAGGTGTGACTACTGGTATCATCAGACGATGACTGTTCAGTCACTGGACCCCTGCAGCTAATCACTGGCTGCAGTGGTCCGGTAGAGCAACGACATCAGTTTCCTTTCTTTGCACAGTGTTGGATCCTGTCTAGTGCCAATAGAAAGTCATTGTGTGTGTGTAATATATATTACGTGTGTGTGTGTGTGTGTATGTTAAAAATGTCTATATTAAATTATAGAAAATAAAATAGATCCCCTATACATCTAGAGCCACGAGCAGTTCTGGGTGCATATTTCTTATGCCTGACCGTCCCTGTATCTAGTAGAATAGATAGAGATTTTTAGGAAACGTTTTTCTAAAGATCCTTTATGATATGCTAATGAGCGAGGGGACTAGTCACAAGGGCGTTAGTTCCTGTGCTCATTCCACCCTCTTAGCATGGCAGCAGGCCCACAGGCATACTAACATGCTATTCAATGCAGCATCATCAGTGGTGACGTGTGTCCGCTGTCACCACTGATCAGAAGTCCCGGCACTTCCGGTCATGCACACTAGTCCTCTCTGTAGCCGG
>NW_027444773.1:0-17379 GCF_048569485.1 Anomaloglossus baeobatrachus | reverse complement strand
AATGGGGAACATCTTGCTCTTCATTGACTGGGACAGTGTGGATCGTCATGGCAACCCCTTGGATTACAGCAGACCTGGATTTGTTTTTCATTCTAATAAATTGGTTAAAGAGGGAATGTTTTGGGGAGTGTTTTTTCAAATAAAAATGTGTTTGTCGTCTATTTTTTTTTATTACTGACTGGGTTGGTGATGTCGGGTATCTGATAGACGCCTGACCTCACCAACCCCAGGGCTTGATGCCAGGTGACATTACACATCTGGTATTAACCCCATATATTACCCCGTTTGCCACCGCACCAGGGCGCGGGATGAGCTGGGGCGAAGCACCAGGATTGGCGCATCTAATGGATGCGCCACTTCTGGGGCGGCTGCGGCCTGCTATTTTTAGGCTTGGGAGAGTCCAATAACCATGGACCTCCCTAGTCTGAGAATATCAGGCCCCAGCTGTCTGCTTTACCTTGGCTGGTGATCCAATTTTGGGGGACCCCTACGTGTTTTTTTTTTTTTAAATTATTTATTTAATTTAAAATAACAGCGTGGGGTGCCCTCAGTTTTGGATTACCAGCCAAGGTGAGGTTGCCAGCTGTGGTCTGCAGGCTGCAGCCGTCTGCTTTACCCTAGCTGGCTACAAAACTAGGGGGAACCCTACGTCATTTTTTTTTTTTTCATTTTTTTGGCTAAATACAAAGCTAAGCACCCCTTAGTGCCACATGAAAGGCACCAAAGGGTGCTCCACTTTTTCTCCACATTTTCTCCATTTTTTCTCCACTTTTTCTCTACTTTTTCTCCACTTTTTCTCCATTTTTTTCTCCACTTTTTCTCCACTTATGGAGAAAAAGTGGAGAAAAAGTGGAGAAAAAGTGGAGAAAAAATGGAGAAAAAATGGAGAAAAAGTGGAGAAAAAAGTGGAGAAAAAGTGGAGAAAAAGTGGAGAAAAAAATGGAGAAAAAGTGGAGAAAAAGTGGAGAAAAAGTGGAGAAAAAGTGGAGAAAAAATAGAGAAAAAGTGGAGAATTTTTTTCTCCACTTTTTCTCCACTTTTTCTCCACTTTTTCTCCATTTTTTTCTCCACTTTTTCTCCACTTTTTCTCCACTTTTTCTCCACTTTTTCTCCATTTTTTTTCTCCACTTTTTCTCCACTTTTTCTCCATTTATTCTCCACTTTTTCTCCACTTTTTCTCCATTTGTTTCTCCACTTTTTCTCCACTTTTTCTCCACTTTTTCTCCATTTTTTTCTCCACTTTTTCTCCACTTTTTCTCCATTTATTCTCCACTTTTTCTCCACTTTTTCTCCATTTTTTTCTCCACTTTTTCTCCACTTTTTCTCCATTTTTTCTCCACTTTTTCTCCATTTATTCTCCACTTTTTTTCCACTTTTTCTCCATTTTTTTCTCCACTTTTTCTCCACTTTTTCTCCACTTTTTCTCCATTTTTTTTCTCCACTTTTTCTCCACTTTTTCTCCATTTTTTTCTCCACTTTTTCTCCACTTTTTCTCCACTTTTTCTCCACTTTTTCTCCATTTTTTTCTCCACTTTTTCTCCACTTTTTCTCCATTTTTTTCTCCACTTTTTCTCCACTTTTTCTCCACTTTTTCTCCACTTTTTCTCCATTTTTTCTCCACTTTTTCTCCACTTTTTCTCCACTTTTTCTCCACTTATTCTCCACTTTTTCTCCACTTTTTCTCCACTTTTTCTCCACTTTTTCTCCATTTTTTCTCCACTTTTTCTCCACTTTTTCTCCACTTTTTCTCCACTTATTCTCCACTTTTTCTCCACTTTTTCTCCACTTTTTCTCCACTTTTTCTCCATTTTTTCTCCACTTTTTCTCCATTTATTCTCCACTTTTTCTCCACTTTTTCTCCATTTTTTTCTCCACTTTTTCTCCACTTTTTCTCCACTTTTTCTCCATTTTTTTTCTCCACTTTTTCTCCACTTTTTATCCAATTTTTCTCCATTTTTTTCTCCACTTTTTCTCCACTTTTTCTCCACTTTTTCTCCACTTTTTCTCCATTTTTTTCTCCACTTTTTCTCCACTTTTTCTCCATTTTTTTCTCCACTTTTTCTCCACTTTTTCTCCACTTTTTCTCCACTTTTTCTCCATTTTTTCTCCACTTTTTCTCCACTTTTTCTCCACTTTTTCTCCACTTATTCTCCACTTTTTCTCCACTTTTTCTCCATTTATTCTCCACTTTTTCTCCATTTTTTTCTCCATCTTTTTCTCCACTTTTTCTCCACTTTTTCTCCATTTATTCTCCACTTTTTCTCCACTTTTTCTCCACTTTTTCTCCACTTTTTCTCCACTTTTTCTCCATTTATTCTCCACTTTTTCTCCACTTTTTCTCCATTTTTTTCTCCACTTTTTCTCCACTTTTTCTCCATTTATTCTCCACTTTTTCTCCACTTTTTCTCCATTTTTTTCTCCATTTTTTTCTCCACTTTTTCTCCACTTTTTCTCCATTTATTCTCCACTTTTTCTCCACTTTTTCTCCACTTTTTCTCCACTTTTTCTCCACTTTTTCTCCACTTTTTCTCCACTTATTCTCCACTTTTTCTCCACTTTTTCTCCATTTATTCTCCATTTATTCTCCACTTTTTCTCCACTTTTTCTCCATTGTTTTCTCCACTTTTTCTCCACTTTTTCTCCACTTTTTCTCCACTTATTCTCCACTTTTTCTCCACTTTTTCTCCATTTATTCTCCACTTTTTCTCCACTTTTTCTCCATTTTTTTCTCCACTTTTTCTCCACTTTTTCTCCATTTTTTTCTCCACTTTTTCTCCACTTTTTCTCCACTTTTCTCCACTTATTCTCCACTTATTCTCCACTTATTCTCCACTTTTTCTCCACTGTTTCTCCATTTTTTTCTCCACTTTTTCTCCACTTATTCTCCACTTATTCTCCACTTATTCTCTACTTATTCTCCACTTTTTCTCCACTGTTTCTCCATTTTTTTCTCCACTTTTTCTCCACTTTTTCTCCACTTTTTCTCCACTTTTTCTCCACTTATTCTCCACTTATTCTCCACTTATTCTCCACTTTTTCTCCACTTTTTCTCCGTTCTTTTTCTATGGTCGGTCTACCCATTAGCTCTGCCATGCATACTGTAGCTCTACACCTACTGCACATGTTACTTTATGATTGACATCTCTTTCGTACCAGAGCTGTCTAAGTCTACTCTGACCCCATATTTGTCATTACTATATTGTCCTTGTACTGTATTATGACATTTGTATCATGTGTTTCATTTCTTGCTGTGTTGCAGTTTTTTTGCTGCATCCCAATTGTACCTCTACATTGTTCGAGTTTATGTTATTGTTCTCTCACTCTTATGTGATACTGATTATTGTCATTTTTCATGATTACATGCAGATAAGTCCAATCTGACGAAGGCTCAGGCCGAAACGTCAATTGTAACTTGTTTTGGACAAAAACATATATGCTTATGAAAAAAAAAATGTTCTTAATACGGACCAATAAAGAGTGATTTTGCATTACTATCCATTGGGACTTACTGACTTAGTCTGGGAGATTTAGAGTGCCGAGGTTACTCACTAATTTTATCTATTATTACCTCTGAGCACCTATATACCAGTGAGCAGAGCTTCCTCTACAGTAGTTCTCCTGATTAGGCATGCCCTTACCTCATGAGCAGGGCATTGCAGCTTTGGTAGCAACCATTACGACATGGACTCTGCTGCTGTGGACCCGGGGAGAGTGAGTGCAGATTCATTGCACCCACACTCCTCACATGAAGGGTCCGCACTCCTAGAAAATGGGGGATACGTTCCCTGAGTGTCTCCCCCCCATATTCTAGACGGTCCAGAGTCGTCGTGGGACCCCTTTATTTTTTTTCTTACAATAAATTGGTGAAAGAGGAAATGTTTTGGGGACTGTTTTTTCAAATAAATTTCTTTTGTTGATTTTTTGTTTTTGTTAGTACTGACAGTTTATGATGTTGGGTATCTAATAGACGCCATGACATCACAAACTGCTGGGCTTGATCTCAGGTAACTTTACAGCTAGTATCAACCCGATTTATTACCCCGTTTTCCACTGCACCAGGGCACGGGATGAGCTGGGGTGAAGCGCCAGGATTGGCGCATCTAGTGGATGCGCCACGTCTGGGGTGCCTGCGGCCTGCTATTTTTAGGCTGTGAAGGCCCAATAACTATGGACCTTCCCACCCTGAGAATACCAGACCACAGCTGTCCGCTTTACCTTGGCTGGTGATCCAATTTGGGGGGGACCCTACTTTTATTGTGTAATTATTAATATTTATAAAATAATTATAAAAAAGAGCCTGAGGGGACCTCCACATTGGATCCCCAACCACGGTAAAGCTGCCAGCTGTGG
Organism: Anomaloglossus baeobatrachus; assembly: GCF_048569485.1. Lineage (NCBI taxonomy): Eukaryota > Metazoa > Chordata > Amphibia > Anura > Aromobatidae > Anomaloglossus > Anomaloglossus baeobatrachus. The sequence continues at coordinate 13,029 of NW_027444773.1, read as the reverse complement.
TTTTCAGGCTACAGCCGTCTGCTTTACCCTAGCTGGCTATCAAAAATGGGGGGACCCAACGTAATTTTTTTTTTTTAACTATTTTTTAAATAGAAAAAATTAATGGGCTTCCCTGTATTTTGATTGCCAATCAAGGTAATGGCAGGCAGATGGGGGTGGCAACCCATAGCTGTCTGGTTTATCTGCGCTGAGAATCAAAAATACCGCGGAGCGCTACGTCATTTTTTTAAAGATTTATTTTTACAGCACTGTGATGTCCAGCAATCAAAATACAGGGAAGCCCATTTTATTTTTAGTTATTTATATAAATAATTAAAAAAAATAAATATGGGCTCCCGCTGCATTTTTTGTATTGCTAGCTAAGGGTAATCCAAGCAGCTACTGGCTGCTAACCCCCACTGCTTGGTGTTACCTTCACTGGCAATGGAAAATCCAGGGAAGCATTTTTTATTTTTTTTGCCAAAAAACTACAAAAAAAGGACGTGAGTTTCGCCATATTTTTGTATGCTAGCCAGGTATAGCAGGCAGGTGCTGGAAGAGTTGGATACAGCGCCAGAAGGTGGCGCTTCTATGAAAATGCCATTTTCTGAGGCGGCTGCAGACTGCAATTCGCAGCAGTGGGGCCCAGAAAGCTCAGGCCAACCTGTGGTGCGGATTCCAATCCCCAGCTGCCTAGTTGTACCTGGCTGGACACAAAAATGGGGCGAAGCCTACGTCATTTGTTTTCTAATTATTTCATGAAATTCATGAAATAATAAAAAAAGGGCTTCCCTTTATTTTTGGTTCCCAGCCAGGTACAAATAGGCAACTGGGGGTTGGGGGCAGCCGTACCTGCCTGCTGTACCTGGCTAGCATACAAAAATATGGCGAAGCCCACATAATTTTTTCAGGGGGCAAAAAACTTCTGCATACAGTCCTGGATGGAGTATGGTGAGCCTTGTAGTTCTGCAGCTGCTGTCTGTCTGTATGGAGAAGAGCAGACAGCAGCTGAAGAACTACAAGGCTCAGCATACTCCATCCAGGACTGTATGCAGAATTTTTTTGCCCACCAAAAAAATGACGTGGGCTTCGCCATATTTTTGTATGCTAGCCAGGTACAGCTGGCAGCCACGGGCTGCCTCCAACCCCCAGTTGCCTATTTGTACCCGGCTGGGAACCAAAAATATAGGGAAGCCCGTTTTTTTTTAATTATTTCACTTATTTCATGAAATAATTAAAAAACAAATGACGTGGGCTTCGCCCCATTTTTGTGTCCAGCCGGGTACAACTAGGCAGCTGGGGATTGGAATCCGCAGCACAGGTTAGCCCGAGGTTTTTGGATCCTCTGCTGCGAATTGCAGTCCGCAGCCGTCCCAGAAAATGGCGCTCTCATAGAAGCGCCATCATCTGGCGCTGTATCCAACTCTTCCAACAGCCCTGGAGCCGGGTGGCTTGTTGGGTAATCATGAGTTAATACTGGCTTTGTTTTACTAGCCAGTATTAAGCCAGAGATTCTTAATGTCAGGCACGTTTGACCCGGCCATTAAGAATCTCCAATAAAGGGTTAAAAAAAAGACACCACACAGAGAAAAAATACTTTAATAGAAATAAATACACAGACACATTAGAGACTCCATCTTTATTACCCCCTGTCAGCCCTCCACGATCCTGCTCTTCTGTCTTCTTTCTTTCTAGTGTAGTAGTAGTGACGATTGTAGTGAGGATGAGATTCACCAGCTCATCACTTGGGGCTGGGGAACCTCCATCCTCACTACAATCATCACTACAATCGGGAAGCAGCGTGCAGCCTTCACTCCGTGAGTGATCAGTGCTGGCTGTCAGCGATAACAGCGGTAACGCTGACAGCCGCGTTACCATAGCAACGGTGCTCTCGGAGCCGCGGTTAGCGGTGACGTCACCGCTAACTGCGTTGCTATGGCAACGGTGATCTCCGTTAATGACCGGCTGTGTCAGCCGGTCCCTAACGGAACGGGGAGTCGACCGTGTGCTAGAGCATGTCGCCGGTACACGGCGATACACATATGTGCACCGTGTACCGGAGAGATGCACTCGCAGGTCCTACATGACGTGTCATAGTCATGTGACCAGTCTGTAGCCAATGAGATAATAGCCACGTGACTGGTCACATGGCTATTTTGACGTCACGATAGGTCCTGCATCTCTGCTGGCAGTGCAGGTCACCGGGAGGATTCAGCGATCATCGGATGGAATAGCGGCAGGAGACAGAGTGCAGAAGGGATCGCGAGGACCGGTAAGTGTTATGGCAATGTTTATTAACTGTTTGTGTACATTTATAATGCATTTTTATGTGTTTGTGATTGCCTCCCATTATAGCCTATACGTTCGAGTTCAGTTCGTCGAACGTTCGACGAACCGAACTCGAACGGGACCCCCGTTCGGCGAACCGGCCTCGAGCCGAACCGGGACCAGTTCACTCATCTCTAATCAGGACAAATGTTTCAAATCTGACCAGTGTCACTTTATCTTGTAATAACTTTGGAATGCTTTCATATCCCTGTGATTATGTGATTTATTTTTCATGTCATATTGTATTTCATATTACTGATAAATTTAGACCAATTTGATTTGCATTTATGAAAAAATTGGAGATTTTATGAAAATTTGGAAAAATTAGCAATTTTTTAATTTAGAATTGTTATATTCTTAAAACGGATAGTCATACCTCTAACAATCAATAAATAACATTTCTTGATTATATAAGCATCATTATTAACACATCATTTTTGTTAGAGATGTAGAAGGGTTACAAATTTTGCAGCAGTTTTTCATTTTTTCAACAAAATTTACAAAACCTTTTTTATTAGGGACCACTTCACATTTGAAGTGACTTTTAGCTGCCTATATGTCAAAAAACACCCAAAAGTAACCTCCATATATTTTTTTCAAAAATTTCACCCTTCAAGGTATTCAAAGCCACATTTAGGAAATTTGTTAACCCTTCAGATGCTTCATATAAATTAAAACAAAAAGTAAAAACTAGGTTTTTTTCACAAAAATGTTGCTTTAGCCCCAGATTTTTCATTTTCACAAGGGTAGCAGGAAAAAATGTCCCATACAGTTTTTTTGTGTAATTTCTCCTGAGAACGACTGTGCCACATATGGGGGAAAAACTACTGTTTGGGTACAAGGCAGAGCTCAAAGGGGAGGAGCACTATTTTAATTTTGAAGCGCCATTTTACAGGTGCCATATTGCATTTGAAGTTCCCCTGGTATGTCAAAAAAGGAACAATCTCCCACAATTGATACCATTTTGGAAATAACATCCCTCAAATAATTAATTTATGGTTGTGGGGAGCATGCAGAACCCACAGATGCTTGACAGAACTTTATAACATTGGGACATGAAAATAAAAAATGTTTTTTTGCAACAAAAATGTTGCTTTAGCCCAACATTTTCCATTTTCTCAAGAGTAGAATGAAAAAATTGACCACACAATTTGTACATCAACATCCCATATGTGGGAGAAAAATACTGTTCGAATACAAAGCAGGCCTTGTAAGGGAAGCATCACAATTTGGATCACTTATATGACTGGGACTGATTGCGGACACCGTGCTGCATTTGAAGAGTCCCAGAGGTGACTAAAGTGACTAAATAACAGAAACCCCCACAAGTGACCCCATTTAGGAAACTACACTACTCAAAGAAGACACAGAATTCTACAACATTGTGCTGTCAAAATTAAATATTACATTTTTTCCAACAAAATGTTGGTTAAGCCAATAATTTTTCATTTTTAAAAGAGTATCTGAAGAAATTGGATAAGACAATTGTAATTACAAACAACATTTTCAAGGCTAATCTAAATAGATTCCATTCCCTAATAATACCATTCTTAAGGCCCATTTACACACAACTATATCGCTAACGAGATATCGTCAGGGTCACGGTATTGGAGACGCACATCCAGCCTTGTTAGCAATGTCATTGTGTGTGACACCTTTTTGTGATCAGTAACGATCGCAAAAATGTGTCAAATCATTTATTGTGTACACGTCGTTCATTTTTAAAAAATCGTTCCTCGTTTGGAACGCAGGTTGTTTGTCGTTCCTGCGGCAGCACACATCGCTACGTGTGACACCGCAGCAACGGGGAACAACATCGTACCTGCGGCCGCCGGCAATGAGGAAGGAAGGAGGTGGGTGGGATGTTACGGCCGCTCATCTTTGCCCCTCCACTTCTATTGGGCAGCCGCTTAGTGACGCCGCTGTGACGCCTCACGAACCTCCCCCTTAAAGGAGAGATTGTTCGGCGACCACTACAACGTCGGTGAACAGGTAATTGTATGTGACGCTGCCGTAGTGATATTGTACACTACGGCAGCGATCACCCCGTGACACGCCACCGACGTGGGCAGGTGCTATTGCTCATGACATCGCTAGCGATGTCGCAGCATGTAAAGCCCGCTTTAGTCTGCAATTGGTGTAGGGCAAGCTACTGGAGTAATCAGAGTGTATGGAGGCATATTCGCTATACCCCTCTTATCTACATTTAATGTAGAACAAGCTGCTTGAGAAGGGATAGTATATTAGAGGCATGTATGCAGGGAATCTAGCCTTACAAACCTTGCTCCTGATACATTAACATAAAAGTCCTTTTCAGGGCTAATTCAAATCTCTTATAGCCTCTAATAATACCACTCTTAGCTGCAATTAGTGTAGGACTTGGTGATGGAGAAGACATAAGGGTGCTTTACACGCTGCAACATCGCTAGCGATAGCTAGCAATGTCGTACACGATAGCACCCGCCCACGTCGTTGTTTCGTCATGGGGGTGATCGCTGCCGTAGCGAACAATATCGCTACGGCAGCGTCAAATGCACATACCTGCTTAGCGACGATGCTAGAGACACCTAACAATCTCTCCTTTAATAGGCGGTTCATTCGGCATCACTAAGCGGCCGCCCAATAGCAGAGGAGAGGCGGAGATGAGCAGCCGGAATATGCTGCCCACCTCCTTCCTTCCTTGTTGTCGGTGGACACAGGTAAGGAGATGTTCGTCGTTCCTGCGGTGTCACACATAGTGATGTGTGATGCCGCAGGAGCGACGAACAACCAGCGACATGCACCACCAACGAAATTATGAAAAGGAGTGATGTTTCAACGATCAACGATTTTTGACGTTTTTGCGATCGTTGATCGTCCCTCCTTTTAGTCACACACAATGATATCACTAACGGTGCCGGATGTGCGTCACGAACACCGTTACCCTGACGATATATCGTTAGCGATATCATTGTGTGTAAAGTACCCTTTAAGACCACTTTATACACAGAGATAAATCTGTGGCAGATCTGTGGTTGCAGTGAAATTGTGGACAATCGGTACCAGGTTTGTGGCTGTGTACAAATGGAACAATATGTCCATGATTTCACTGCAACCACAGATCTGCCAAAGATTTATCTCTGTGTGTGACGGGGCCTTTAGTGTATTAGAGGCATATAGTCATGGATTTTAGCCTTACAGACCTTGCTGCTGCTGCTGCTACGTATAACCGACAGTCCTTTTCAGGGGTTGTATAAATAATTTCTATTCACTAATAATACAATTTTTAACCCCTTAACCCCATTTTCACTTTAATGACCAGGCCATTTTGCAATTCTGACCAGTGTCACTTTGAAAGGTCACTCTGGAACGCTTCAAAGGATCCCGGTGATTCTGATACTATTTTTTCGTGACATACAGTACTGTTATTCATATTAGCTGTAAATTTAGGCCAATATTTTGTGTCTATTTGTGAAAATATCAGAAATGGGGTGGAAAATTTGAAAATTTAGCAATTTTCAAACTTTGAAATGTTATGCCCATAAATCCAAGTTATGTCACATAAAATAGTTACTAAATAACATTTTCCATATGTCTACCTTATATCAGCACAATTTTTGAAACATACTTTTTTTGTTAGGAAGTTAAAAGGGTGCAAAGTTCATCAGCAATTTCTCATTTTTAGGGACCACGTCAGGGACCTAGGGAACAGAAAATACCCTAAAATGATGCCATTATAAAAACTGCACACCTCACACTGCTCAAAATCACATCCAATAAGTTTATTAATTCTTTAGGTGCTTCACAGGAATAAAATCAATGTGGAAGGAAAAAATGAAATTTTTATTTTTTTACACAAAAATGTTACCTTGCATTTTCACAAAGATATCAGGACAAATTCACAATAAAATATATTGTGTGCACTGTCTCCTGAGTATGTGGATACCTCATATGTGGTGGAAATTAATTGCTTGAGTAAATGGTAGGGCTCAGAAGGCAAGGAGCGCCATTTGAATTTTTGAAAGCAAAATTAGCTGGAATCATTAGCAGACGCCAATGAGGTGCCTAAACAGTGGAGCTCCTCCATAATTGACCCCCTTTTGGAACTAGACCACCCACCTAAGGAACCTTTCTAGACGTGTGGTGAGCACCTTTATTCCCCAGGTTCTTCACAGATTTTTAGAACATTAAGCCGAAAAAAGAAAAAAAAACACATTTTCTCCACAAAAATGTTCTTTGAGTTCAAAATTCTTTATTTTCTCAAGGGTAGCAGAAGAAATGGTACTGTAAAATTTGTTGTGCAATTTCATCTGCATACACTGATATCCCTTATGTGGTTGGAAACAACTGTTTCGGTGCATGGCAGGGCTAAGAAGGTAAGGAGCGCCATTTGACTTTTCAAACATAAAATAGTCTGCAATCTTTAGCGGATGCCATGTTGCATTTGAAGAGCCCCTGATATGCCTAAACAGTGGAACCTCCCACAAGTGACCCCATTTTGGAAACTAGACATCCTAGTAAACTTATGTAGATGTGTGAGGAGTACTTTTATCCCCACATGCTTCACAGATTTTTAGAACATTGGGCCGAAAAAATAAAACAAAAAATCACATTTTCTCTACAAAAATGTTCTTTGAGCTCAAAATTTAAAATTTTCTCAAGGGTAATAGAAGAAATTGTACTGTAAAATTTTTTGTGCAATCTCTCCTGAGTATACCAATACCCCTTTGCCTAATCAGTGGAAACCCCCCCACATGTGACCCCATTTTGAAAAATACTCCCCTCAAAGGCATTTATCTAGATATATGGTAGGCACCTTGAACCTCCAGGTAATAATTAAAAAATACATTTTTCTCACCAACATGTTGCTTTTGTCCCCAAATTTTTATTTTTAGAAGGGTAACAGAAGAAAATGCTCCATAAAATTTGATGTGCAATTTCTTCAGAGTACACCGGTTCCCCCGTATCTGGTGAAAAACTACTATTTGGGCACACAGCAGAGCTCAGAAGGGAAAGAGCGCCATTTGACTTTTGGAATGCAAAATTGGCTGCAATCTTTAGCAAGCACCATGTCACATTTGGAGTTCTCCTGATGTACCTAAACAGTGGAAACCCTCACAAGTGACTTCATTTTGGAAACTATACCCTTCAAAGGAATATATCTAGATGTATGGTGAGCAAATTGAACCCCCAGGTGCTTCACAGAATTTTATAACATTGAGCTGTGAAAAAGAAAAAATAAATTTTTCTCAAAAACATATTGCTTTTGCCCCCATATTTTCATTTTCACAAGAGTAATAAGAGAAAAAGGCACCATAAAAATTGATGTGCAATTTCTTCAGAGTACACCAATACCCCATATGTAGGGAAAAACTACTGTTTAGTTGCATGGCAGGGCTCAGAAGGGGAGGAGCACGACTTGACTTTCAGAATGCAAAACTGGAAGGAATCTTTAGCAGGCACTATGTCGCGTTTGGAGAGCCCCTGATGTGCCTAAACAGTGGAAACTCCTACAAGTCAGCTCATTTTGGAAGCTACACCCCTCAAAGGAATATATCCAAATGTGTGATGAGCACCTTGAACCCCCAGGTGCTTCAGAATTTTATAATGTTGAGCTGTGAAAATGAAAAAAATACATTTTTCCCACAAATATATTGCTTTTGACAAAAAAAATTACATTTTCACAAGGATACCTAGATAAATGGAACATAAAATTTGTTTTCCAATTCCTCTTGTGTACACTGATACCTATATGTGGTAAAAAAAAAAAAAAAAAACCCTGCTTTTGAGGCACAGTGCAAAGCTGAGAAGGGAAAAAGTGCCATATTACAGTTCAGGTTTGGCTGGCGTGGTTTCCGGGTGCCCTGTCACATTGGCAGAACCTCTCAGGTGCTAAAAATCCCCCCAAGTGACACTATTTTCTAAGCTACACCTCTCAATGACTTCATCTAGGGATGCAGTGAGCATATTAACACCACAGGTGTGTCACAAAATTTTATACTATTGGGCGGTGAAGAAAAAAATGTTACATTTTTACAACTAAAATGGGCAATTTTCACAAGGGGAATGGGTAAAAAAAGGCCCAATAATGTGTTACACAATTTCTACTGAACATAGCAATACACCACATGACTGAGCGTACCGTTTGGCCACACCACAGGACTCGGGAGGTAGAGGACGCCATTTGTATTTTGGAGTACAGATCCTAGACTAGTTTGCTGACTTTGTTTGGAGAGCCCTAAGTGCCAGAACAACGGAAACTCCCTCACTGACCACATTTTGGCTATTACACCCCTTTGGAAATTCATCTATGGGAGCAGTGACGATTTAGTGTTTGGAAAACACCCATGGAATCAAATGCATTGAATTAAAAATTGCAAATTATTGTATTGTATAGTACATTGTAGTGCCCATACAATTTATCCAACTTGTGTTTCTGGAAAAACACTCCACGTAAATTAACCCCTTAACGACCGCGGGCCGTAAAATTACGTCCTAGCGGTCATAATGTTACTGCCCGCGGTCTGCCGGCGGCAGCATGCCGCGATCGGCGCACATCTCAGCTGAGTTTCACAGCTGAGATGTGTGCCTGCTAGGCACGAGCAGAATCGTTATCTGCTTGTGCCGTTTAACCCCTTAAATGGCACTGTCAATATGTGACAGCGCCATTATAAGCGCGATCGCGGTAAACTTTTACTTACCGCCCGATACCGGAAGTCACGTGACGCGATCACGTGACTTCCGTTAGTTGTCATGGTAGCACAGGGTCATGTGATGACTCCTGTACTACACATGAATTGCTTTCACTTTCGCAGTGCAAGCGGCACAGCAAAAGAGAAAGAGAGCATATCTGCTGTTTACAGCTCTATAGCTGTGATCAGCAGATAGTGCAGAGCGATCGGAATGCTGATCACAATAGCCCCCTAGGGGGACTAGTAAAATAAAAAAAAAAAAAGTTAAAAAAAGTTTTAAAAAATTAAAAAAAACAAAAAAACCTAAAAGTTCAAATCACCCCCCATTCGCCCCATTGAAAATTAAAGGGTTAAAAAAATAAAAAATATACACTCATTTGGTATCGCCGCATTCAAAAACGCCCGATCTATCAAAACATAAAATCAATTAATCTGATCAGTATACGGCGTAGCGGAAAAAAAATTCCAAACGCCAAAACGACGTTTCTTTGTCGCCACAACTTTTGCGCAAAATGCTATAAGAGGCGATCAAAACGTAGCATCTGCGCAAAAATGGTACAGTTAAAAACGTCAGCTCGAGATAAGCCATCACTGAGCCATAGATCCCGAAAAATGAGAACGCTATGGGTCACGGAATATAGCGTAAAACGTGCGCCACTTTTTTCGGTCAAATTTCCGATTTTTTTTTAACCCTTTATATAAAAGTAAACCTATCCATGTTTGGTGTCTGTGAACTCGTACTGACCTGAGGCATCACACCCACAAATCAGTTTTACCATATAGTGAACACAGTGAATAAAATATCTCAAAAACAATAGTGCTAGCGCACTTTTTTTGCAATTTTTCTGCATTTGGATTTTTTTTGCCGTTTTCCAGTACACTATATGGTAAAACTTATGGCTTCATTTAAAAGTACAGCTCGTTCCGCAAAAAATGAGCCCTCACATGACCATATTGACTGAAAAATAAAAAAATTACGTCTCTCAGAATAAGAATGGCGAAAAAAAAAATGGAAAGCGAAAAATCAGCTGGTCGTAAAGGGATTAAGCAGGCATCCTCACTACTACAATCGCAAACATGTGGATGGAAACTAGGATGAAGGTATACTGTGAGACAAAGAAGGGAGGAGACATTAGGATTTATGAGCTCAGATTTTGCTGGTTTTCTTTTAAGAGCCATTGCACTTGTCCAGACCCTTTGTGCAACCAGTAACATGGAAGAACCTTATATTTTCGTTAACAGATGACACACCTGAGTAGGGACTTGTTTCTTTGTTAGTTGAGTTGAATAATATTGGTAAGAATTTGGTTTACAGAATATTTTGGATTGTTTGGTATTTATCCTGTGACTCAATCTTTGTCATTACAGTGAATTTTTAAATGGTAATTTTGTCTGAATCACATTTTTCAGAGATTTACATCTCCAGCATAAGCGTGTTCAGCATGGAGGACAATATAAATTTGAGCCATGCCTTAATTAACAGCAGCTGAACAATTGGCCTTATTTCTATTTTTTATATCTTGTACACTGTGAGCCCTCGCGGGCAGGGTCCTCTATCCTCCTGTACCAGTCTGTGCCTTGTATTGTTTATGATTATTGTACTTGTTCCTATTATGTATACCCCTTTCACATGTAAAGAGTAGAGCTGAGCGCGGTTCGAGGTTCTCCAGTTCGAGGCTCGAGTGATTTTGGGGGCTGTTCTAGATCGAACTAGAACTCGAGCTTTTTGTAAAAGCTCGATAGTTCTAGATACGTTCGAGAACGGTTCTAGCAGCAAAAAAAACAGCTAATTCCTAGCTGGCTTTCCGCTGTAATAGTGTAAGTCACTCTGTGACTCACACTATATATAACATTTCAGTGCATAGTGTGCGGGAACAGCGCATTCAGATCACTGCTGTTTGGATAATGGCGATCGCCATTTTTTTTTTTTTTTTTCCTTGTCTTCCTTCCCTAAGCGCGCGTGTAGTGGGGCGGGCCAGCATGTCAGCCAATCCCAGACAAACACACAGCTAAGTGGACTTTTAGCCAGAGAAGCAACGGCATGTGTGATAGGATGTCCATGTCACATGTCCCTGCATTATAAAAACGGACATTTTCCTCCAGCACGCCATTATCTGCCTTCTGCGTCCTTTGTGTCAGACATCACTGGCGCAGCTCCGTCCTGAGTCCTATCGCCGATACTGCTGTATGCGCTCCATACACAGTGCTGTACAGCATAGGGATAGCACTTTCTATCAGTCCTTTTAAGGGCTCGTACCGGCAGGGTCAGAGCCATAGGTGACAGGTCCTGAAAACAGAGACAGCGTCTGTGTAGCTAAGGTCAGGGATTTCCTCGCTGCATTTTCCCATTAGGAGGGAAAAGAAAGGCAGGCTTCCATTCCTCTACCCAGAGCACCACAATCCTGGCACTGTACCCTCCTGTCCTCTGCACACTCCAACTCATTATAACTAAGCCATTATACTAGCAAACACTGAGTGTACCTAGTGGCATCCTAAACGTGGCTATTGGACTTCTGTATAGTTCCACTAGTGCAAAGATATTTGCAGCACCTCTGCCTGCATTGCACACTCCAACTCATTGTTACTAAGCTATTATACTAGCAAACACTGAGTGTACCTAGTGGCATCCTAAACGTGGCTATTGGACGTCTGTATAGTCCCACTAGTGCAAAGATATTTGCAGCACGTCTGCCTGCATTGCACACTCCAACTCATTATAACTAAGCCATTATACTAGCAAACACTGAGTGTACCTAGTGTCATCCTAAACGTGGCTATTGGACTTCTGTATAGTCCCACTAGTGCAAAGATATTTGCAGCACCACTGCCTGCATTGCACACTCAAACTCATTGTTACTAACCCATTACACTAGCAAACACTGAGTGTACCTAGTGGCATCCTAAACAAGGCTATTGGACTTCTGTATAGTCCCACTAGTGCAAAGATATTTGCAGCACCTCTGCCTGCATTGCACACTCAAACTCATTGTTACTAAGCCATTATACTAGCAAACACTGAGTGTACCTAGTGTCATCCTAAACGTGGCTATTGGACTTCTGTATAGTCCCACAAGTGCAAACATATTTACAGCACCTCTACCTGCATTGCACACTCAAACTCATTGTAGCTAACCCATTATACTAGCAAACACTGAGTGAACCTAGTGTCATCCTAAACGTGGCTATTGGACTTCTGTATAGTCCCACTAGTGCAAAGATATTTGCAGCACGTCTGCCTGCATTGCACACTCAAACTCATTGTAGCTAAGCCATTATACTAGCAAACACTGAGTGTACCTAGTGGCATCCTAAACGTGGCTATTGGACTTTTGTATAGTCCCACTAGTGCAAAGATATTTGCAGCACCTCTGCCTGCATTGCACACTCAAACTCATTGTTACTAAGCCATTATACTAGCAAACACTCAGTGAACCTAGTGGCATCCTAAACGTGGCTATTGGACTTCTGTATAGTCCCACTAGTGCAAAGATATTTGCAGCAACTCTGCCTGCATTGCACACTCCAACTCATTGTTACTAAGCCATTATACTAGCAAACACTGAGTGTACCTAGTGGCATCCTAAACGTGGATATTGGACTTCTGTATAGTCCCACTAGTGCAAAGATATTTGCAGTACCTCTGCCTGCATTGCACACTTAAACTCATTGTTACTAAGCCATTATACTAGCAAACACTGAGTTTACCTAGTGGCATCCTAAACGTGGCTATTGGACTTCTGTATAGTCCCACTAGTGCAAAGATATTTGCAGCACCTCTACCTGCATTGCACACTCAAACTCATTGTAGCTAAGCCATTATACTAGCAAACACTGAGTGAACCTAGTGTCATCCTAAACGTGGCTATTGGACTTCTGTATAGTCCCACTAGTGCAAAGATATTTGCAGCACGTCTGCCTGCATTGCACAATCCAACTCATTATAACTAAGCCATTATACTAGCAAACACTGAGTGTACCTAATGGCACCCTAAACGTGGCTATTGGACTTCTGTATATTCCCACTAGTGCAAAGATATTTGCAGCACGTCTG
>NW_027444772.1:0-17457 GCF_048569485.1 Anomaloglossus baeobatrachus | reverse complement strand
CTTTACTGCTAATTACAGATGCCCGAGCTGCATTCTGGGAACGTGCACTATGACGGAGCAGCTTTATGGCAACATTTTTGATAATAAGTTTGTGAATGAGGGATAGTGTGTGGGAATTTTTCTTCAAATAAACTATTTTCTTTTTCCCTGTGTGTTTTTTATTTTGTATTGCTGGGGTAGTAATGGGAGTGGGCTTTTCTGATAGATGCCTCTCCATTACTAACCCTTGGGCTTGATGCCAGCTAACTTTACCCACCTGACATCAACCCCCAAAAATATTACTCAACTTCCACCACACCAGGGCAATCGAGAAGAGTCAAGCAAGGACCAGAATTGTTGCATCTAATGTACTGCACCAATTCTGGGGTGACTGCGGGCTATTTTTAGGCTGGGAAGGGCCAAATATCCATACAAGCAATGGCAGATGGAGATCTGTTGCCTGTGGCAAGATTTCAAAGGAGACCATGATGCTTATTAAATAGAGCAACACAGAATTGTTGCTGTGTATAGTACAGCTAATTAGATTAGACCCCCTCAAGGGACTATAACCAAAAAAAAATATAAAATAAAAAATTTGAAATAAATGGAAAAAAAAACAGATTGAATCAGCCCCCATATTTACCCCATATAAAATAAACATATAAAAAACAAACATGTGGTATCCTCACACCCATAAGTAAGATCAAATCAGATTCAAAACAAAAAGTGAATTAGCCCAATGGATAAACTCTACAAAGAAAAAGAGTTTAAAATACCAAAACCAAAAAGAACCCATAAAAAAATCATATCCAGTACCAAGTGGTATTAATAAAAATGTCATCTTGCCCTTCAAAAAACAAGGCCTCACACTGTTGCATCAACCAAAAAAATTAAAATGTTTTCTTGGAGTCTTGAAAATGGAGGCAAGTTTGGTATCGCTGTAATCCTACTGACCATTATGATGCCAGATTATTTTTACCACACAATGCACACTGTAGAAACAATTACTAAAAGAAAAAAAATCAACATTTCAGGGGAGTTCTTTTCCGTATTTTCTCCATACTTTCTAGTTTACAATGTGGAAAAATGAATAGTGTCATTCAATTCAAAAGCACAAATCATCCCACAATAAAACAAGCCTCATATGTCTATATGGGCAGAAAAATAAATAAGAAAAAATAAGCTCTTGAAAAACCGGGAGGAAAAAACAACACTGAAACAGAAATTGGCCTTGGAGGTAAGGGTTTAAGAATACTTAACTTGCATACGCAAAAATTGATGAAACTTTTAAGACTGTGTTCACACAGCGGTTTTGCTGCAGTAAGGCCCTGTGCACATACTGCGCTTTTTGACGCGTTTTTGGGTGCAGTTTGTTGCCCAAAACTGCGTGCATTGCCTTCCCCAGCAAAGTCTATGAGCATTCAGAAAGGATGTACGCACGTTGCTTCTTTTTTTTCCTGCAGTTTTGAGTGCAGAAAAAAGAAGCAGCATGTCAATTCTTTTTGCGTTTTGTCCTTGCGTTTCGGAGGACTGGCAGATCAATCCCCAGTTGACTCTGGGTCAGCGGGGGATAGATCCCCGGTATTTGGCCAGATGCTGGTCCCCATATAAAGTCCACGGGGACCAGAGTCCGGAGCAAAGGGGTAGGAGCAAGCGCTTCATACTCACCGATCACCGGGGCAGCTGTCACACTGCTCCCACAGCCTCTCATGCGTCTTCCCAACTGCTCATTAGGCTCATACATATTCACTTCACCCCATGCTGAATGGCAGCTGTCTGACTGCAAACAATCAAACGCCGTCGGATGGGTCTATATCATAAAAAAAATAAATGTTAAAAAAAAACAGCTTGCTGTCCCCTCAATTTTGAAACCCAGCCAAGATAAAGCCCCACAGCTGGGGCTGGTATTTTCAGACTGGGTAGGCCTATGGTTATTAGGCTGCCCCCCCAGCCAAAAATATCAGCCTGCAGCCTCCCAGAATTGCCGCATTCGTTAGATGCAACAGTCCGGCACTTTACCAGGCTAGACCCGATTACCCTGGTGTGGTGGCAATCGGGGGTAATAAGGAGTTAATAGCAGCCCCTAGCTGCCACTAAGTCCTAGATTACTGATGGCACTCGTCTATGAGATACCCCATCACTAATCTGTAACTGAAAGTAAATAAACAAAAACACCCCTTTATTTGAAATAAAAGACAAAAAAGTACCCTATCTCACCACTTTATTAACCCCCCATACATCTCTACAGGTCCGACGTAATCCACACGAGGTCCCACGACAACGCTTCCAGCACTGCTACATCTGCCAATCACAGTGAGCGGCCATAGAGCATGACTGCCCACTGTGAGGTGACTCACTCAGATGAGTCCTCCACCTGTGGCTCACTTCAGTCACGGTTCAATTTGCGGTCACAGGTGGAGTCCTCTGAAAATAAGCCCTAGCATGATTTTATAGGATTTTTGGAGAATGCTTGAAATACTAGCCCTACTTCCAAAATAAGCCCAAGTTACAGTAAGGGCCGGTGTTAAGGGGAGTAAATCTGCTCAATTTCTGAGGGACACCACTCTCTTAGGGGCCCTAGCAGTTGTATTCCATTGTTAAGATTGTTAAGGACCTTTGATGACTTAACAGTCATGTGACATGATGTAATCTAATGTCTCCAAATTGCAATCTAAAAGAAGTGAACAGCAGACAGGCTGGTATGCAGCAATGGCATTTGGGAGAAGGCAGCGCAAACTGGGCATTTTCGCAGGGCCCTTAATCTAGAGGCCCCAGCGTTTATATCCTAGTGATAGGACTGCTTAAAGACCTTTGTGACATCACATCAAGTGACCAAAGGTCTCTTAATTGCTGGAGTCTAAAGTTAAAGAGGAGACAGGCTGGTGTTTTTGTGCATGTATGTACAGTCATATGAAAATGTTTGGGCACCCCTATTAATGTTAACCTTTTTTCTTTATAACAATTTGGGTTTTTGCAACAGCTATTTCAGTTTCATATATCTAATAAATGATGGACTGAGTAATATTTCTGAATTGAACTGAGGTTTATTGTACTAACAGAAAATGTGCAATCCGCATTTAAACTAAATTTGACAGGTGCATAAGTATGGGCACCTCAACATAAAAGTGACATATTTTGTAGATCCTCCTTTTGCAAAAATAACAGCCTCTAGTCGCTTCCTGTAGCTTTTAATGAGTTCCTGGATCCTGGATGAAGGTATATTTGACCATTCCGGTTTACAAAACAATTCCAGTTCAGTTAAGTTTGATGGTCGCCGAGCATGGACAGCCGCTTCACATCATCCCACAGAGGTTCAATGATATTCAGGTCTGGGAACTGGGATGGCCATTCCAGAACATTGTAATTGTTCCTCTGCATGAATGCCTGAGTAGATTTGGAGCGGTGTTTTGGATCATTGTCTTGCTGAAATATCCATCCCCTGCGTAACTTCAACTTCGTCACTGATTCTTGCACATTATTGTCAAGAATCTGCTGATACTGAGTTGAATCCATGCGACCCTCAACTTTAACAAGATTCCCGGTGCCGGCATTGGCCATACAGCCCCAAAGCATGATGGAACCTCCACCAAATTTTACTGTGGGTAGCAAGTGCTTTTCTTGGAATGCCGTGTTTTTTTTGCCTCCATGCATAATGCCTTTTTGTATGACCAAACAACTCAATCTTTGTTTCATCAGTCCACAGGACCTTCGTCCAAAATGTAACTGGCTTGTCCAAATGCGCTTTTGCATACCTCAGGCGACTGTGGCGTTCTTGCAGAAACGGCTTTTTTTGCATCACTCTCCCATACAGCTTTTCCTTGTGCAACGTGCGCTGTATTGTTGACCGATGCACATTGACACCATCTGCAGCAAGATGAAGCTGCAGGTCTTTGGAAGTGGTCTGTGGATTGTCCTTGACTGTTCTCACCATTCTTCTTTTCTGCCTTTCTGATATTTTTCTTGGCCTGACACTTCTGGGCTTAACAAGAAATGTATCTGTGTTCTTCCATTTCCTTACTATGTTCCTCACAGTGGAAACTGACAGTTTAAATCTCAGAGACAACTTTTTGTATCCTTCCCCTGAACAACTATGTTGAATAATCTTTGTTTTCAGATCATTTGAGAGTTGTTTGGAGGAGCCCATGATGCCACTCTTCATAGGAGATTCAAATAGGAGAACAACTTGCAAGTGGCCACCTTTAAATACCTTTTCTCATGATTGGATACATCTGTCTATGAAGTTCAGAGCTCAATGAGGTTACAAAACCAATTTAGTGCGTTAGTAAGTCTGTAAAAAGTAGTTAGGAGTGTTCAAATCAAGAAATTGATAAGGGTGCCCATACTTTTGCACCAGTTAAATTTTGTTTAAATGCGGATTGCACATTTTCTGTTAGTACAATAAACCTCATTTCAATCCAGAAATATTACTCAGTCCATCAGTTATTAGATATATGAAACTGAAATAGCTGCTCCAAAAACCCAAATTGTTATAAAGAAAAAAGGTTAACATTAATAGGGGTGGAAAACTATTTCATATGACTGTATGTGTGTGTGTGTGTGTGTGTGTGTGTGTGTGTATAGATAGATGATACATGTGTTGCACACTGGGTTTGTAGAGTTATATTGATGTTCCAGAATTCAATATAACTATATGTAAATAAAATGTTTGTTTATTTTTCAAGAATAAATTTGAATTGTTTTTTATGGGGAAAAAAAAGACATTACCTGAATATAAGCCCTAGCCCATCTTTCTAAGCAAAAAAAAAATAATATAAGACCCTGTCTTTTTTTTGAGGAAACATGGTAGTGATGTAATTCTTAAATATTTACTTTAATTTTCCTGTTTGAATCCACTTTAGTATGTGGATCCTTTGGCTTCCTGGGTGCTCCTTATGCTTTTTTTTATTATTTTCTACAGTATGTAAGTTTTCCTCTATTGCTACCAGATAATTTTAGGTCTTTAAAAAAATAAAAAGTGCCGCTCCATTGACCTTTGTGGGTTGACTTTCTGCAATAGCTTCAGGCTGTTTTATTGATAACAGCTGTTAAAAGATGTTCCTGATAGGATAATGAGAATACAGCCGGTGGAGAACACTCCTCCGGTAGAACAAAGGCTGCGCTAAGATGAGTATTTCCTCCAGGGCAGAAAACTCCAGGCATGATAATTAACTTGTCCCAGACTTTCTTTTTTTTCATTTGTTTCTAATTGACCAATATTCCGGTTGCCATGTTCCGCGGTGGTTAATAATCTCTGCCACTTTCATGTATCGTCAGGATTTTCATGTCTTTTTGTTCGGCCCATAGTAATTTGAGCGTTGTAATTACGGTGAATAGTTTGCACCACGGCCGCGCGTTACTGGTGTATAATTGCCGTCAGTTTTGTCAGGGCATTTTTTAAACACCTGGCAGACATTTTTTTGCTCAAAGTTGTTTCAGCCTCCTGCCTGGATGTTGAAAGAGCCGTCACGTAAACTTCAGGAAGCAATTTGATTTATACGGCGCAATAATATATTTTATGTCAACTGCCGGTTATTATTCTAATGTTTTATTAAACTGCCGAACAGTAAAACAAATGAAAAAAGATTCCAAGTCAATGTGACCATTGGTGCAAATCCTGCATCGAAAAGGAACTTTGAAGATATTTCTTTATGGCCACCAACAATGTGGAATGAAAAATTGAACACAAATTTGGAGTAACTGTGCAAATATTTAGCTTTTTTTTTTTTTAGTTGTGAATTGATCTTATCTGAAATAATTATTTGTATCATTTTATGTTGAAAACAAAATATAGAATTCCACTTGTCTCTAATTAATTGAGACCATGATTGTTCCTTTATAAGTATAGATGAGTAAAGTTCGCTGTTTTTTTTACCAAACACAGACTTTACAAGAAATAATTAGTGTCCGAGTTCAGAATTCGGGTGACCACTCTGTCGAGCATCGCTGTGCTCGGGTACGCTCCGTGCTCGGCCCAGTGTGAGCTGCTTGCACTGTTTGAACGGCTCTCACTGGGAGTAAAAGTGTTTGCGGATATAGGGTGTTCCAAAAAAAAAAAACCAGAACAGTGTGCAAATTCGGAATTCAGGTGCTTTACGTATGCTGACCACTCTGTTGACTATCGCTGTGCTCTGGTACTCTCGGTGTTCATTCCAGTGCAAGACGCTTGCAGTGTTTAAATGGCTCACACTGGGGGTAAAAACAATGTAGGGTGTTCCAAAAAACCCCCCAAAACATGGAATAAAAACCCCTGCCCTCTGTCCTCTGGAAGTGCTCTGTTTTTGCCTGGCTGTATGTGGGCGGAGAGCCAAACTGCCCAATCAATGACTTCCACTGTGGTTCAGGTCAAATCTAGGTCTAGAACTGAACTTTAGGGTACGGTTCCACTTGCATTTGACTCGCACGAGTCTCTCATCAGTATAACCCGGCACAGCCGCACACTCAGTGGGTCGGATGCATATGTTTCCATGCAACTGAGGCGCTCGTGTCCGGAGAGCATCAGGCCGTGCCGGGTGATACCAATACGAGACTCGCACGAGTCATACACAAGTGTAACTCCGGCCTTATCTAAAGTCCGGCTGAAGCTGCGAGTCTGCTTATCTCTATTTATAGCTTGTTGTTTGGAGGGGTACATAGAAGGTGGCTGTATGTCTGATCAACAGCGAATGTCAAGATTCGTAGACTGTGAGAGGGATCTGAAATCGGGAGATCAGTGCAGGTTTTATACATAGATATAGTTGTAAACTGTCCCTGGATTCCTGGGACTCATGAGCTGAATGGGAAGGGACAGGAGGATTGTGACGGGGTGTACATCAGAGCAAAGAGAGACAACAGGCCGAGGATGATCCAACAGGTTTACTAACAGGAATACAGGAACAGCACACGACAAGTCCAAATAAAACAGATTCGGGGGCACCTCCCGATAATCCAAAGTGCCAGATCACAACGTAATAGTCCTTTTCAGAGTCCCAGAAATCCCACACAATCCACTGGACGCCACACAGGCCTAGCTCCGTCCGTGTCCACAGCCACCCAGGCTGGGGCTCCTGCTCTCTTCAAGTTTCAGCTCACTCTGACTGAATCTCCCAGGTAAGCAGAGTTTACACTAGTTGGACTCTAGGCCCACCTCCCCCTACTCCCAGGGATGGAAGTGCCTCAAGAGGATATAACCTTGCATTTTAGGGGGTGATTACCTACAACAATAGAAATGTACACAGAAGTAGTTCAAATAAGACAATGAACCCAGCTTGAAATAGGAATCTGTACAGCAAGATACACCTCCCCCATAGCCCACCATCACAACCTGTCCCCCCTTTTTAATAAGTGAGTATGCCACGAGGTCTACACAGACCTCTGGCCATCTCACTTACGTCCATGTTGCTCAGCTGTGAATAGTCTATGGTTCTTCTGGCTGGGACAGTCCATCAGCATTCTGGTGTTGGCTTCCACACTTGTATTGGATGGAAAAGGTGTAGGTAATCCCCTGTAGAGCGATAGGGTTGGAAGGACAAGGTTCCTTTTGTGTATTCCCTCACTCAAACTCTGCTTTCTGCACCCACAAATCGGCATTGTATATCTCCCACATCATTGCCTAGGAGAATGTCTGCAGGAAGACCACCCATCACCCCAACCACACATTGCCTGACCCCAAAACCAAAGTTCAGATCCACAGTGGCTGTGGGAATAGTCCTCCATTGTCCACCAGCCAGTTCAATAACAATCCCAGGTCCTCTATGGATTGCCTCAGGCCGAACCACTCGGGGATCAGCCAGTGTGAGGAAAGCACCCGAGTCACAAAATCCAACAAGTCTCTGTCCATCCAGCACAACCTCCTGCAAGTGCTTACCTCGATGAGCAGAAGTCGTCATAACTGCGGGTCGCACCCCGTAAACTCCTGGTGGTGCAACATGGGGGGCTGAGTCACTAGGCCAGTCCTCACATAACGGTGCCACATCTTCCTCCATGGCACTGGGCTGTAAATAATTAACAATCCGATTGGGTGTAGGATCAGTCCTCATTTGAACAGCTGGGCAGGAGACTTGCCGATGCCCTGGCTGTCCACATTGATAGCATCTGAGCTGGGTCTCCCTCCATCCAAGGCGTCCTCTTGGGTAAGGGGTAGGGGAACTTGGAGGCCGGCTCCCACCTGAAGGTGCTGTAGGGGTTTGAGGATGATTCCTCCATGGCCTGGCTGGGCATGAGGCCTGCAAATGCCCGGGATGCCTACAAACATAACACCTGCGCTCTGTTACTTCCTCTCCCCGGCGTATTCCAGAAAGTGCAGTAGAAGCAACTGGAGGCACATTAACACGGGTATCAACATGTGGTGGCTTAGAGGAACGGGGAACAATGGGGACAGAATAACTGGGGGCATCCGGTGTTGTGGAGCTGTTAGGCGTCTCTCCATCCTCCAACAGAACCCTCCACTGAGGCTTGATGGTGAGAGCCTCATCAGCGAGAGCAGCAGCTTCCTCCACTGTCGCTGGTTTTCTCTCACGCACCCATTCCCGGATCTCAGCGGGGCACTGGGCAAAGAATTGTTCTTTTAGGATGACCTGCAGGAAGGTCTCCCAAGATAAGGCCTCCTCTGCCTCCAGCCAGCGATTACATATTTGTTTGAGTCTATGAGCATATATCTTAAAAGACACTTCCCCATCACAGGCTAAAGCACGGAACTGAGTCCTGTAAGTGTCTGGGGTCACAGCATAATGTTCTAGAATAGTCTGTTTAATATCCGCATACTCACAGTTCCACCGAGGGTCCATAGCTCTATAGGCTTCAGCAGCTCCCCCCTCTAGGAGCCCAACCAGATGCCGGACACGCTCCCTGTCCGGGACTTCCATTAATCGACACTGATGCTCAAAGTCCTGGAAGAAGCCCTCAATGTCGCCTGCAGCCTCATTAAACGGCTTAAAGTCTTTGCGGGACACCCTGGGAAGTTCCCTCATGGTGGGTGCTGGGGTTACAGTCTGTCTGGAGCCTCTAGCTGCTTCCACAGCGAGCTGCTTATCCAGCAATGCCATATCCTCCATCCTGCGCTCCTTCTCTTTAGCTCCACGCATGGCCTCCCTCTTATCTTCTATGGTGGCCTCATCTCCAAGCAGTGCCATTTCCTCCTCATACCACACAATCCATTGACTTTTTTGGGTATTTACCTCCAGCTCCCGTCTTTCCTCCCCTTGCTGTGGAAATCCTTCCTCGGTGCCATCTTGCAGGCAAGCGTTTTCCAATGCCTCAATTAGTTGCTCCTTAGAAAGTCCTTTGTAACCGACTCCTAATTCACGGGCCATTGTTTGTAGGCTCACCACAGTCCAGTTCTTGTACTCTGAGGTTCTGATTCCAGATGTTAATGGGCCGTTGTCCTCCATTCTTTCTGCTCTGATCCCAGCGCTGCCAACCAGTTTGTGACGGGGTGTACATCAGAGCAAAGAGAGACAACAGGCCGAGGATGATCCAACAGGTTTACTAACAGGAATACAGGAACAGCACACGACAAGTCCAAATAAAACAGATTCGGGGGCACCTCCCGATAATCCAAAGTGCCAGATCACAACGTAATAGTCCTTTTCAGAGTCCCAGAAATCCCACACAATCCACTGGACGCCACACAGGCCTAGCTCCGTCCGTGTCCACAGCCACCCAGGCTGGGGCTCCTGCTCTCTTCAAGTTTCAGCTCACTCTGACTGAATCTCCCAGGTAAGCAGAGTTTACACTAGTAGTACTCTAGGCCCACCTCCCCCTACTCCCAGGGATGGAAGTGCCTCAAGAGGATATAACCTTGCATTTTAGGGGGTGATTACCTACAACAATAGAAATGTACACAGAAGTAGTTCAAATAAGACAATGAACCCAGCTTGAAATAGGAATCTGTACAGCAAGATACACCTCCCCCATAGCCCACCATCACAAGGATTACCGAAAGTGATTCAATATTTTTGGGGAAACTTGGATGGGGGAGCGGCTTAAATATTCCCAGATATGCATATAAAACAGGAACACTTTTTTATTTTTTTTCCTTGTGCGATTGGCTTTTTAAATTGCCAACCTTCTGTGACTAAATCTGCTCTACCTCCATCATACATTGGAACGTGTCCATTTTCCTCAGAACTCTATGCTTTGTATTACCCTCTAAATTAATTGAAGAGAAAGCCCCTGTTCTTCTGCAAACAAAACTGAAAAAAATTGAGTTTGGTCAGATCCGTACATTTGAAAATTAGGTATTGCGTCTCCGGCAAATTAAGACCTCTTTCACACATCTGTATCTCCGGTACATGTGACGTCCATTTTCACACATACCGGAGACACGGACACACGTAGACCCATTGAATTTAATGGGTTTGCGCACATGTCCATATAGATGTGTCCGTGTGCTCCACACGGCAACATGTCCGTTTTTGTCCGGCAGCACGGCTGTCACACGGATTGCATACCAATGTGATCCATGTGACATCAGTGTGACATATACCAGACAAAACACAGGTCACATAAAAATAAAGAATTTTTATACTTACTTGTTTCCAGCATTGCTGTCTCTGCCTCTGCTGTTGCTTCTATGCCAGATGATTGTGCTCATGCATATTTACTGCACTGACCACGGACCAGGAAGTAACAGCAGTGCCGGAGACAGCAGAACCGAAGACGGGTAAGTATACTAGCTCATCATGCTCTCCGTGTACTATCCGGATGTCACACACATAGCACAGAAACAGCACAGGTAGAACACACACGCGCGCACGCATACGCACCTTCACCACGTACCATGAAACACGTGTGTGTTTTACACAGACATGTGAAAGAGGACTAACACTGCATAGGCAGACTCTGGTCACTAGATCAAGATGAGAACGAGAATTCTTCCTCACTTTTTCAGAATGCTAATTTTTAACATTCCACCCAAAGTGATAAAGTTTATATTAATTTGTTAAATTAGAAAAGTGATTGTACTGTAGTTATGTGAAAATATTCGGCCCCCACAGTCATTCTATGTATCTATAATTCTGACCAACTTGCTTCTGCCTTCTTTCCTAGGAAGTGTGTAGAGAGCTCTGGTGTCTGAGCAAAAGTAACAGATGTGTAACCAACAGCATTCCTGCCGCGGAGGGGACCCTTTGTCAGACCGGGAGCATCGAAAAAGGGGCAAGTTCATTTTTATAACTTTTATTCTTCCCCTTTATCCTGTTTGATTTTGAGTAGTGTTAGGTGTAATGTGTATTATCCATCCTTCTATCTATATTTAACAATCAGATCCTAGCAAAAGGAATTAAACAGGTGCCGATTGCTGTAAATGCATGGCACTGGTACCGAAACAACCGCACTCTGAGGTTTATGAAAAGATTAAATGTATGAATTAGGGAATGCATTACTGCTATGTGGCCTATACTTATCGACTGGAGGTTTGCAATATATATTTTGATCAAACTGTATGAGCCCAACAGCTATCCATCTATCTGAAGATCCAGTTGGCAACTGATGTAACTGAACGGAGATCTGGTTTCAAAAACTAAGTTATTTTTGTATACCTGAGGTGCAAATGGTGAGATGCAAATTATCCAAGGGTGTACATACCATAAAGCCAGACCATGAGGCTGGTGTGGGGTTCATGGAGAGAGAAGGGACCCATCACTCATTTGTTTTATCCCCTTGGCTGCACAAGCCATGGCTCACCTCTCTAACGGGAATGACGTGCAAGAGGTGCACAACTGAACTAATAGTCATGGAAGGATTTGGGGAGAAAGTCTCTCCTGTCATGGGGGGCAAAATATTGCATCATATTTCAAGGCCAGTTTGATATATCCTATGCGCAGTCTTCATTTTATGGCACGGGCTGGAGCTGTGTAAAGCACGATACAGTCGTTTCTAATTCCTGATTTTTATTTGTCTACAGATCTGTCTTGTGTAAATCAATGTACAGATTCTAGATAGGCCCATACTTTACTTCCATCACTGGCGGACAAAGACAGAAAAGGACCCCTGTGCAAAAATAATATATGGGCCCTTCTCAGCCCAATAGCTCATCAAAATAAAGAATTCCACCTGTTTTGGAAGTAGAACTGGGCCCCTTATTTCTTGGGCCACACAGGTTGCACCAATGATATGTCCGCACATGACTTCCATTATCTTCTGACTTTATAAAGAGACATTTGAAGCTTTTTTTTCCTCAAGAATCCATATGGCATACATGGGGACAATAGAGAGCCAAACCAAACCTTTTGGGAGGTGTTATCAAATTGTCCCAAAATCATGTTTTTTTTTAGACCACACTTCTGTCATGACCAATTTCCCAACTTCCAAACTGAACACTGAGGAAACCTCAGGTTTCGCTTGAGGTTTTGGCAGTGTGTGGTAGATTGTCAAATTTGTCCGGGAGGTACCCCAGTTTTCTGAGAGCCTCCTAGATGTTCCAGGATAGTTGGCGAGTGTGCTTAAGTCATTGCTTCTTGACATGATGCCTCATAGGGAGTCGATGTAACAGGACATGGAGTGATTAAATGCATCCCAGACTAACAAGATATTCTCTATCCACTGGATAAGTGATAACTGTCTGGTTAAAATTGTAAGGCTATGTTCACACATTGAATTTTTTGCTGCGTTTGTGGTGAATGAAAACAACTTTAATAAACGTACTGTAGACAAATGACACACGCTGCCTCAAAACGCAGCAAAACCACTTTTTAGAAGAAACATTTTAACTGCCAAGAGTGCAGGTTTTGGCTGCTGAAAAAAACTAAATGTGTGAACATAGCCTTAAGGCGGCGTTACACGGTACGATTTATCTGACGATATGTCGTCAGGGTCACGGATTCCGTGACGCACATCCAGCATCGTTAGCGACGTCGTTGCATGTGACACCTACGAGCGACTCTGAACGATTGCAAATAGGTTGAAAATCGTTGATCGTTGACACGTCGTTCACTTCCAAAATATTGTTCATCGTTTGGAACGCAGCAGACATATTGCTACGTTTGACACCCTGCCATCGACGAACAACATCCACACAACTGCCTTGGTCAAACAATATATCGCTGAACAATTTTGTGTCGCTTGTGAGATCGTTATGTGTGACCGCTAATAAATGGCTTATGAGCGTAACTACGATCTTGCCGTGTCACATCGCTAATGAGATCGTCAGATAAATCGTAGCGTGTAACGCGGCCTTTAGACTTGTGCTTTTTGTATTTTTCCTGGCTGTAATACTATGCCTAGAAGGAGCTGAACTGAGCATCATTGTGCATACACAACCATTTAAATCTATGGAAGTGAAGAAAACTAAGCAATGCAATTATCTTTAGGTTTCAAAGGCCTAAATGCAGTGGCCACAGTAGCGTAGTTACCGTGGGGCAGAGGGGCCACCCTGGGTCACATGATCTCAGGCACCCCCTTTGCTCCAGAGCTACTACTACTGTGCACTGTATGTGCGTCTGTATGATACAGTGAAACTCTGTAGTAGAGCAGGGAGGCATGATTTCCTGGCACTACCACTCTCAGACTCCTGTACGAACCGGGGACGTGGAGCAGCGTGGGGATGTCGTCATGTTGGGACTCTGAGTGCCGACGGACTGCAGAGTATTCATGGGTAGGAGTGTATAAGATTTTTTTTTTTTCTTTTGCTTGTGGGGGAATACTGGAGGCCATATTACTGTGTGGGGCAAATACTGGTTACCATCATAGTATGAGTAGGGTTCCTAAGGGCCGTCATACAGTGAGAGGGCTATCACACAGTGAAAAGGGCTACTGTGGGGCCTATCATGCTCTGTATAGGGAGCTGTGTGTCTATCTTTCTGGGAGCTATGGGGGGTATCATACTGTGTAGAGGGGAACTATAATGGGGGGGACTCAGGAGATGTTAGTAAATGTTAATTATTTTTGTTATAGGGGCACTCAGTATACTGTGATTGTTAAATGGGCTCACTGGGGCCACTATTACTTTCTGGGGGCAAAATGTGGGCACTGTTTTCCAAGGCACTTGGACAGGGCATTAATATTTTCTAGGGGGGCAATCTTACCATGTAGAGTGCACAAAGTAGGCAATTTGGTCTGGACCTGATGGAAAAGACGGAAAAATCAAACAACTCCATCGCAATGAATGTCAGCTGTAAGTCACCATGTATAACTGTACTGTGATCTGTTGTGCAAGACTGGTATCTACCACTATATGTTCACCGTATGGCGGTAATATCGGTGTTAATCTTTATATAGGCATTTTTAGTAACGGCCCAATCATCTGCTGAGGTTCCCCTTTACTTATGGTTAGGCTGTGCCACCATAGCGGTACACATCGTTACCTGGTTAGGGGCCCACTCGGATGTTGACTTTCAACCTGTTACTAAAAAAAGAGAAAGCTGTCACTCTATTAATTCTTACTGATGGCTTCATTCAGAAGGCCTGACCTTGATCCACTTAAAAAGTCTTACTTGGGACACTTTTTGTTAGCAAGGTGTACTCACTTAATTTATTAGACACTGTTCTAGAAAACACAATGAGCTCTAGTTTTATTATTTGGATTTAAACCGCTTGCTCAGGAGATTCACTACTTACCTCTATATAACGCAGTATGTCATTCTTATCCCAATATATTTATTTCCATTTTGTATTTAAAAAAAACAAACTTATTTTTCCTCCTTTTCTGGTTTACAGACAGATATTTCTATCAGCAGACTGGTTATTTTTTTCTTGTTAATTTTTGGCTTGCAATATGATGCACGGCTATTGCCTGGATGCAAAGCAGATGGACTGTAGTCAGCTACCCACATACCTTGTGGTTTTGATAACTGGTATAATATGCAGAATAATGTTTCTGAGTCTGAGACATTTCGCTGTTTTTTAGATTAAGAATCGTTGCCAATTAGAAAAAAATAAAATATATATATATATATATATATATATATTTATGTGTGTATATATATATATATATATATATATATATATATATATTTGGCTATATGGGTAGCTGATATATATATACAGTGCCTTGCGAAAGTATTCCCTTGAATTTTTCAACCTTTTCCCAAATTTTAGGCTTCAACCATAAAGATAAAATGTTAATGTTATGGTGAAGAATCAGCAACAAGTGGGGCACAATTGTGAAGTTGAACGAAATTTATTGCTTATTTTAAGCTTTTGTAAAAAAAATAAACTGAAAATTGGGGCGAGCAATATTATTCATCCCCTTTACTTTCAGTGCAGCAAACTCACTCCAGAAGTTCATTGAGGATCTCTGAATGATCCAATGTTGTCCTAAATGACTGATGATTACACACAGGTGGCTTATATTTATAATCAAGTCTCCGTATAAATGCACCTGCTCTGTGATAGTCTCAGTGTTCTGTTTAAAGCGCAGATAGCATCATGAAGACCAAGGAACACAACAGGCAGGTCCGTGATAGTGTTGTGGAGAAGTTTAAAGCCGGATTTGGTTACAAAAAGATTTCCAAAACTTTAAACATCCCAAGAAGAATCGATCATATTGAAATGGAAGGAGTATCATACCACTGCAAATCTACCAAGACCCGGCCGTCCATCCAAACTTTCATCTCAAACAAGTAGAAGACTGATCAGAGATGCAGCCAAGAGGCCCATGATCACTCTGGATGAACTGCAGAGATCTACAGCTGAGGTGGGAGAGTCTGTCCATAAGACAACATCAGTCGTACACTACACAAATCTGCCTTTGTGGAAGAGTGGCAACAAGAAAGCCATTTCTCAAAGATATCCATAAAAAGTGTTGTTTAAAGTTTTCCACAAGCCACCTGGGAGACACACCAAACATGTGGAAGAAGGTGCTCTGGTCAGATGAAACCAAAATCAAACGTTTTGGGCACAATGCCAAATGAAATGTTTGGCATAAAAGCAACACAGCTAATCACCCAGAACACACCATCCCCACTGTCAAACATGGTGGTGGCAGCATCATGCTTTGGGCCTGCTTTTCTTCAGCAGGGACAGGGAAGGTTAAATTGATGGGAAGATGGATGGAGCCAAATACAGGACCATTCTTGAAGAAAATCTGTTGATGTCTGCAAAAGACCTGAGACTGGGACAGAGATTTGTCTTTCAACAAGACAATGATCCCAAACATAAAGCAAAATCTACAATGGAATGGTTCACAAATAAACGTATCCAGGTGGTAGAATGGCCAAGTCAAAGTCCAGACCTGAATCCAATCGAGAATCTGTGGAAAGAGCTGAAAACTGCTGTTCACAAACGCTCTCCATCCAACCTCACTCAGCTCCAGCTGTTTGAAAAGGAAGAATGGTCACGAATTTCAGTCTCTCGATGTGCAAAACTGATAGACACATACCCCAAGCGACTTGCAGCTGTAATCGCAGCAAAAGGTGGCGCTACAAAGTATTAACTTAAAGGGGACGAATAATATTGCACGCCCCAATTTTCAGTTTATTATTTTTTATAAAAGTTTAAAATAAGCAATAAATATTGTTCACCTTCACACTTGTGTCCCACTTGTTGTTGATTCTTCACCATAAAATTTAAATTTTTTATCTTTATGTTTGAAGCCTGAAATGTGGGAAAAGGTTGAAAAATTCAAAGAGGCCGAATACTTTTGCAAGGCATTGTGTATGTGTATATATATATATATATATATATATATATATATATATATACTCATTAGAAAAAGGGGGTAGGGTTTCCTAATTAAAGATATTTCTTAATTTTACAATTTCTGGAAAACTAGGTTCAAAATAACGCACATGTTAAACATTCACTCTTTTATATATGAGTGAATGTTTAACATGTGCGTTATTTTGAACCTTGTTTTCTAGAAATATTAACATGAAGAAATATCTCTGATTAGCAAACCCTACCCCCTTTTACTAATGAGGTAATCACTGAAATACATCAAAGTGGTCCCTGTCTTGTTACACTGATAAACATGTCTTAGATTGTTAATAGTTCTGATGCCTGTGAGCATGTGCAGCAGGAAGTTATGCTACTGCTGCTGTGACCTGAATATAACCAATTTACAAACTCTCAAGTTATCTCTAGGTCACAGCAGCAGAGCATCCTACTGCACATGCTCACAGGCACCTATCCTATTCTAGGACAGTATGCTGCCAATGTGGCAACACTGATATCATTTTAATGTACTATAATGATTACATTTATAGGAAGAAAACAAGTTGCTGATTATAAGATATTTAGATACTGGTAAAATATATCTTTGTACCGTGTTAGCCAGTAGAGATAAAAAAAAAATATAAAGAATTATTTAAAACTGAGGACTCTCAGTTCTTTTAAATATTTTTTTAAAGATATTTAGGAATTTATAATGACATTTACAATATTTATTTGTTCTATTTCTGGGCAACCTCTTTAAGACTACGTCGTAATATTGTTATTAATAGTTATAGGATTTATGTGATACTTCCAACATATCTTGTGGGAGCACCGATTACAAGAACTAGAATGACTACAATTCAAGGTTTAAATGAGTATGAATATAAAGCGGGCTTTACACGCAGCGAT
>NW_027444771.1:0-17465 GCF_048569485.1 Anomaloglossus baeobatrachus | reverse complement strand
CTGTATGGGGAGTGTTGCGTGGGGCAGTTGGAGGGATAGCCGCCTCCTGTATAAGGAGTGTTGCGTGGGGCAGTTGGAAGGATAGCCGCCTCCTGTATAAGGAGTGTTGCGTGGGGCAGTTGGAAGGATAGCCGCCTCCTGTATAAGGAGTGTTGCGTGGGGCAGTTGGAAGGATAGCCGCCTCCTGTATAAGGAGTGTTGCGTGGGGCAGTTGGAAGGATAGCCGCCTCCTGTATAAGGAGTGTTGCGTGGGGCAGTTGGAAGGATAGCCGCCTCCTGTATAAGGAGTGTTGCGTGGGGCAGTTGGAAGGATAGCCGCCTCCTGTATAAGGAGTGTTGCGTGGGGCAGTTGGAAGGATAGCCGCCTCCTGTATAAGGAGTGTTGCGTGGGGCAGTTGGAAGGATAGCCGCCTCCTGTATAAGGAGTGTTGCGTGGGGCAGTTGGAAGGATAGCCGCCTCCTGTATAAGGAGTGTTGCGTGGGGCAGTTGGAAGGATAGCCGCCTCCTGTATAAGGAGTGTTGCGTGGGGCAGTTGGAAGGATAGCCGCCTCCTGTATAAGGAGTGTTGCGTGGGGCAGTTGGAAGGATAGCCGCCTCCTGTATAAGGAGTGTTGCGTGGGGCAGTTGGAAGGATAGCCGCCTCCTGTATAAGGAGTGTTGCGTGGGGCAGTTGGAAGGATAGCCGCCTCCTGTATAAGGAGTGTTGCGTGGGGCAGTTGGAAGGATAGCCGCCTCCTGTATAAGGAGTGTTGCGTGGGGCAGTTGGAAGGATAGCCGCCTCCTGTATAAGGAGTGTTGCGTGGGGCAGTTGGAAGGATAGCCGCCTCCTGTATAAGGAGTGTTGCGTGGGGCAGTTGGAAGGATAGCCGCCTCCTGTATAAGGAGTGTTGCGTGGGGCAGTTGGAAGGATAGCCGCCTCCTGTATAAGGAGTGTTGCGTGGGGCAGTTGGAGGGATAGCCGCCTCCTGTATAAGGAGTGTTGCGTGGGGCAGTTGGAAGGATAGCCGCCTCCTGTATAAGGAGTGTTGTGTGGGGGCAGTTGGAAGGATAGCCGCCTCCTGTATAAGGAGTGTTGTGTGGGGCAGTTGGAAGGATAGCCGCCTTCTGTATAAGGAGTGTTGTGTGGGGGCAGTTGGAAGGATAGCCGCCTCCTGTATAAGGAGTGTTGTGTGGGGCAGTTGGAAGGATAGCCGCCTTCTGTATAAGGAGTGTTGTGTGGGGGCAGTTGGAAGGATAGCCGCCTCCTGTATAAGGAGTGTTGTGTGGGGCAGTTGGAAGGATAGCCGCCTTCTGTATAAGGAGTGTTGTGTGGGGCAGTTGGAAGGATAGCCGCCTTCTGTATAAGGAGTGTTGTGTGGGGGCAGTTGGAAGGATAGCCGCCTTCTGTATAAGGAGTGTTGTGTGGGGCAGTTGGAGGGACAGCCGCCTCCTGTATGGGCAGTCATGTGTGGGTCAGTTAGTAGGGATATGGGGAGTTGTATGTGTGGCAGTTGGAGTGATAGCCACCTCCTGTATGGGGAGTTGCATGTGTGTCAGTTGGAGGGGTAGCCGCCTCCTGTATGGGGAGTTGTATGTGTGGCAGTTGGAGCGATAGCCGCCTCCTGTATGGGGAGTTGTATGTGTGGCAGTTGGAGGGATAGCCGCCTCCTGTATGAGTGGTGGTGTCTGGGGTAGTTGGAGGGATAGCCGCCTCATGAATAAGGAGTGTTGTCTGGGGCAGTTGGAGGGATAGCCGCCTCCTGTATGGTGAGTTGGGTGTAAAGCAGTTGGATAGCTGCATCCTGTATGAGCAATTGTGTGTGGTGCACTTGGAAGGATAGCAGCCTCCTGTATGAGTTGTGTGTGGGGCATTTGGAAGGATAGCCAACTC
The DNA here is from genome assembly GCF_048569485.1 of Anomaloglossus baeobatrachus. Lineage (NCBI taxonomy): Eukaryota > Metazoa > Chordata > Amphibia > Anura > Aromobatidae > Anomaloglossus > Anomaloglossus baeobatrachus. Next base: position 15,594 of record NW_027444771.1, on the reverse strand, counting down.
GCTCTATGGTGAGTTGAGTGTAAAGTGGGTTGGAGGATAACTGCCTCCTGTATGGGAAGTTGTGTGTGGAGCAATTGGAGGATAGCCACCTCCGGCATGAGCAGTTGTGTGTGGTACAGCTGGAAGGATAGCTGCCACCTGTATGGGGCAGTTGGAAGTATGGGCAGTTGGAAGGATGGCCGACTCCTGTATGAGCAATTGTGTGTGGGGCACTTGGAAGGATAGTCTCATGTTATGACCAGCTTTAGGCTGACCACAAGTAGGAGATACTTATCTGTACATCCTGCTTATACTATTCACATCTGCCACAAGTGGTTTGACCACCATAGACGTCAGATTGTCAGCTACCAATACCAATGGTCTGACGATAAATCTCATGTCTATGGCCCACGATGACACCTTATCAAAGGACACATGAGTTCTGGAATTCTCTACCTAAGATGAAAACACAATATTCACACTACATCTACTTCAGTACACAGTGGCGGCGGGACCAGTGCAGTACGAGCCTCCTCAGCTGCCACTCGAATGTCAGCATCCTAGGCGCCTCTAGTGCTTACTAGGCCACCGACTAAGTCATGATAGCAAGGAGTCTAGTAACCACAAGAGGTGCCCCAGACTAATGTAATCAAGTGCCAAATGAGGAGATCACTGCCTGTTCTCTGGATGGTCAGGGGTCACAGTTACCTTCGGCGACCAGTAATCGTGTATTTTGTGAATGGAATAGTGTTCAGCTGGAAAGCATATCTCCTGAATTCCTAGACACAAGCACACTCGGCTCTGCGGAGCGTGCACGTGTTACTAGGAAGACAAATCTGGCAGCAGCTTCTCTTAACTGATTACATTATGAAAGAAATGGCTCTGGTGCTTTGTATCTGGACCAGACGTGATGATGCTGTGGTCCTGGGCTCAGTATAGAATCAGAGTTGAAAGGGATGGATTAGCGGGACTCAGTCCTTTGGCCGTCAGTGACCTGTGCTCGCTGGACCGGCACAGCTCCTCCTCCATCCACCACTCTTCAGTTGATTAGGTGGCCCGGCAGGAGGTCAAATGTCTCACACCAGGCCGGCTAATCACAAGAGGAGCCACGGTTGCCGGCACAGGGCTCCATACACTGGGCACAAATTACTGATGGTACTAATGGTATCCAATCCCCCCCCCCCAATACTGTGAGAACACAATGGGTGGCCCCCAGGGTCCTAGCTTACCCCTGGTGCGGGGCCCTCGCTCCCTCTCGTGCGGGCCCTCGCTCCCTCTCGTGCGGGCCCTCGCAGACCCTGGTGCGGGCCCTCGCAGACCCTGGTGCGGGCCCTCGCTCCCTCTCGTGCGGGCCCTCGCAGACCCTGGTGTGGGCCCTCGCAGACCCTGGTGCGGGCCCTCGCAGACCCTGGTGCGGGCCCTCGCAGACCCTGGTGCGGGCCCTCGCAGACCCTGGTGCGGGGCCCTCGCTCCCTCTCGTGCGGGCCCCGGGCCTACATGACACAGCAGGATGCTGCAGGCCGGGATGACTAGGCCTCAGTGGAGCCAGCCCCGAACAGCGCGCAGAGCGGCCGCACGTCCGGCCCCTCACAGGGATGAGTCAGTAAAATAGGCCCCGGCCTGCTGTCCCCTGGCGCGGCCTACCGGCGCCCCTCACTTACTCAGATCCGGAAGCCATCCTCAGTGTCCGGGCCGTGCGCCCCGCCGCGGCTGACGAGCTGGATGGTGACGAGTCCCGGGATTCTTCGCTTCTGCTGGCTGCTCCGCCCCCTGACTCCGGTACACGCAGGCGTGTGAACGTTAGGCGCCCGGTGTGAGTCTCTCTCACTGTGTGACTGTCTGACTGCGGCGGGGGGAGGAGCTTGCGGCACGGCAAAGAGCTGCGTCATCCACTGCCAAGGCGCATGCGTGCAAATACAGGCGCCCAATCAGGAGTTGCCAAAAGATTAGGAGGCGGGGATGGCACCGGGGTCACGTGACACAAAGCCCGCCCTACGAGTCTTACCGGGTAACCGCCTTCTATTGGTTGGCGAGAAAGAGCTGCCTAGCAACAAGAAATCTTCTTCCTCTGATTGGCTGAGAATGATGCTAAAAGGTGTGGCTTAACGATGCTTTCAGGCTAAAGGTAGTGAAAGCAAATTCTGTGGTTGGAGGAAACGGTTATCTGGCTGTAGGTGATTGGCTGCGGCGCCTGACAATCAAACATCGGCCGGAAAACCTGTCGGTGTAAGGAGCAGCCGCACAGCAGTGATTAGTCATGGTGCTGGCGCTGTGTATGGGGCCTCCGCCATTCTGTGGTGATTTTTTCCTCAATGGCGGCTGAACTCTGACCCCAGTGATCACTTTGTGTCGCTGTTTATCGAGACCCTTACCTTTATTCTTCGTGTCCGGAGCCGTGCGAGACGTTTGGGGTTTTATTCCGTGACGCGCTGCGGTTTTTATTACCGCCATGTCTGGGGCGGAAGAAGTTCTCATCATCTGTTCTGCGTTTTTAGTGATGAGCGAAAACTGGAAAACGAGCGTCACTTTAATTTTTTCACAACGTTTATCGCACGGGTTCAATGACGTAAATGTACGATTTTTAAACAGGGAAAAGTAACATTAAGATTTTTAAAAAATGTTTATTTTCACTTAAAAAAAAAAAAATTTCCTAGGGGACTTGGACCTGCGACTGCCGACACTCGTTCTACACTTGAGACCAAAATTGGAGAACAACACATAATCTAAATGTTGCGGCCATTGTTTCGTCCTATTCGATTATATCCTGACATGAGGAAACTCGCAGAATTTTCCGCTTATTTCATAAACACATAATAAAAATATAAATGAGATAAATGAAAAAGAACATGGACCAAAATTAGAGAACACTTTCAGATTCCTGCAAGTTATTGGTGTCATTCTGGCACCTGGTGCTTATTTCCTTAATTATCTGACAAACCCTATGTAACTGGCAGCCTCACTTTCCAGTTTGCATTGACTTTGCAAAAATGGTGTGTCGTTCCAAAGTGACTGAAACCCTCCAGCAGCAGGTTGTACAGATGAAGGCCAAAGGGTGACCCTATCCGCCATAGCAAGGGAAGTTGGTCGTTCTAAGTCTGTGATTTCGTGAATATTTCATCTTTACAACATCACAAACTCTTTCAAGCCCCCCAAGAAGGCTGGTCACCCTCGCAAAAGAGGACAGGATAATGCGGAGACTCTCCATGGGTAATCGTTTCAATACTGCAGCTGGCATTGCTCAGCAGTGAAGAGGGTAAGGATCTGTCTCGTCATAAGGGTCACGACATTTAAGAGCATTTGGACTGAAAGCCAACTCTGCAGTGACCAAACCTCTCATTAGCAGAAAGAATCAAAAGGCTAGACTCAGCTTTTGCGAGGAGCATGTATGGATGTAAACATGTAAAACATGTTCCATTGACAAACTGAAGAAAGACTGAACCCATAGTGTGTTAAGAAGTCAGTGAAAGGTGGGAGAGGAAGTGTCATGGTTTGGGGAATGATTTCTGTGGTAGCAGTTGGACCTCTCATACAGCTACATGGCAGAGTTAATGCAAGTGTGTATCATAATCTTGTTCCACAATACCTGGTTCCTTACTTGCGTTCATCCATCAATAAGCCAGCAATTTTCATGCAAGACAATGTCCCCTGTCACACAGCAAAATGGGTAAGACAGTTCCTTGAAACAGCAAATATTGAAACAATGAAATGGCCACAGCCCAGAGTCCTGATCTAAACCCAGTAGAAAACCTCTGGAAAATCCTTGGTGACAAAGTTATGGCCACAAAAACCACAACAGTCAAAGGACTGTGGAAGAGACTGAAAGAAGAGTGGACCAAAATCACACCAGAGCAGTGTGAGAGACTAATGATGTCCTGTGGCCGCAGATGTGCGGAAGTCATTCACAGCAAAGGCCTGTACATGTCCTACTGATTGGTGACTATTGTTACCTTCAGAAAATTTAGTTATATTCTTTCTCTGTGCTACAGTCATTGCTGTTCTCTAATTATGATTATCACGTTTTGGGCAAAATAAAGGTTTTATGTTGATAATCTTTGGATCTTTTGTAAAACCCTGTTCTAGTGGCATGGTGTACCCCTTACCAAAAAACGTCAAATGTTGATCGATGTAGATTACATTATTTTTGAAAAAAGCAAGTGATCATACATTGATCTCTAATTTTGATCTCCAGTGTATATTCTACTAGGTGCCTGTATTTATTTTGCTCGCTTATATAGTGCCATTATTTACAGACATCATCATCACTGTCCCCATTGGGGCTCACAGTCTACTTCCCTCCAAATCTGTATTGTGGGAGGAAACCCACAGAAACACAGGGAGAACATAGAAACTCCTTGCAGATGGGGTCCTTCGTGATGAGCAAGCACAGGAAGTGACTCATGACAGTGTCAGAGTCCATCACCTGACCCGGTGCTGTCATGGTATCACATTAGCGCCCCATGATAGCGTCACAGGGCTGCTGATGGCTGCAGGGACCAGTGCGATCCCCGCCATAGCACTTTAAATTGCATTGTCAGAGTTTGACAGCGAGATCTAAGGGGTTAATAGGCTTAGATCTTCGATCCACCTGTGCCTGTTAGCTACATATATCTGCTGTTCAGATTAGCAAACGTGCAGGGATTACCACAGGCTCGACATTGGAGACCGCGGTAACTGGAGGGAAACGACCACTGACGTACTAGTGATGAAGGGGTTAAGAGTCCTTGGGCTGGAAGGCATGATTATCAAGTTCTATAAAGAGTTTCAAGGACTTATTAGCGCTTTACTTCGTGCAAGTCTATAATCGACTCTCTGCTGGGAAGCTTCTACAGTCCCAATATAAATCTGTTCTGGTTCTCCTGGCAAAGGGAAATCGAAATGATATACAGAACTGGCGTCAATTATGTTTGCTTAGCGCTGCTTATAAAATCCTGGCCAAGGACTTGTTTTATCGGCTGAACAAGGCGGTAGGTCAACTCATCATCACCAACCAGATGTGTGATGTGAAGAGGTAGACTATAGAGGGCTCTTTGCTGCTGATGAGAAAAGCTGTGACGTACTGTAGGCATCCACGAACTGCACTGCCTCTCCCCAGCAGGGACTCCTACTCATCGCAGCGGCTGGACTGGGTCCTCCCCACACTCCCACGGCCATCCATGTGCTCCTCTGCTGCTGTCTCCTCCTCCTGGGGCCTGTGCATGCTGCACAGGTACCCCAGCAATGTGCTTTGTCCATGCACGCCTGCCCTGTTCTTAAAGGGCCTGTGCGCTATTTTCCGGAAGTGCCTCTCAGCCTATGGCTTAGGAGCACTAGTTACGTAAGGCATCTTCCCACTACGGTAATTTACCCGTCTGCTAGTTAGTTGTCAGGTTCCGTGCTCCTGTTCCGTTATCTATACCCGTGTTCACCTTCCCTTGCTTGTCTAACTCGGTTGTGCCCACCTTGGTATGTTACATACCAAGATGTCCAAACAACGGCGGGAGCATCATCGAGCTACAGGCCTGTGTTCCTACTGCGACTGGATGGAACACTTCATCCATGCATGTCCCATGAGGCCGGGACCCTCTTGCCTAGGGTCAGTAGCAGGGATCACCCTTGGTGAGAACAAATCCTCGTTGAGCCTGTCCATATTGCATAAAGTTATTCTGTTCTCTGAGACTTCGGATCTGCTCGCAACTTCATTCAACAGGCTGTGGTTGATCGGTACCGGATCCCCGTTCAACGCCTTTAAAGTTCCTTGACCGGGTATTCGGTAGATGGAACACTCTGGACGGGACCCATATGCTTTGCTGCTGAGCAGATGTAACTTTGAGTGGGAGCTTCACATTCTGAGAAAATATCTTTCCTGCTGCTTCCTAACTTGTCATGTCAGCTTGTCCTGGGTCTAACTTGACTCTGTACCAATGAGCCTGCCCTCGACTGTAAATCTGCAGAGGTGCTCCATTGGGGGCAGAATTGCCATAAGAAATGTCTGGTTCCTGTAGTTTCTGTGATGACTACTCTGGAAGCTGACGCTTTCTGCCTTTCAGGGTCCGGGAAAAAGCCTCTCAAGTAACAGCCATCCACCTAACCCCTTCCACTGGCCATTCCTACAGCTTTCAAACACATCTCCCATGATCTGTTTGTACCAAGTACTACGACAATAACAAGGGGGCATTCTCTTCATTTGGAGGAAAGAAAATTTCTGCACAAGCATAGAAGAGGGTTCTTCACAGTAAGAGCAGTGAGGCTCTGCAACTCTCTTCCTGAGGAAGTGGTGATGGCCAACTCACTGAATGAATTTAAGAGAGGAATGGATGTTTTTCTTGATAGCAACAGTATAGAAGGTTATAAATAGCATAATCTTACAGGTAGATAGTTGACCCAGCTTAGGAGTCGGGAAATAATTTTTTTCACTAAGAAGAAAATTGGCTTCAACTCTGTGGGTTATTGCCTTCCACAAGTTCAACACTGCAGAACAGCGGCACTAAAGGCCCCCTCACACACTCAGATAAATCTTTGGCAGATCTGTGGTTGCAGTGAAATCATGGACATATTGTTCCATTTGTACACAGCCACAAACCTGGCACTGATTGTCCACAATTTCACTGCAACCACAGATCTGCCGCAGATTTATCTCTGCGTGTGACAGGGCCTTAAAAATAGGCTGAACTAGATGGACATAAGGTCTTCCTTCAGCCTTAGAAACTACAGTATGTTACTATATCTTGCTGGAGAAGAAACTTCCTTCAGGCCTGGTGAAGAGGGGGCATAAGAAGGGGAGTACTGTAGAGCTGGCATCCCCCGGAAATGCACTTAGGGCACAAGCGCCTGCCCTACTCTGAAAGGGCTGGTTCGCAATTTCCCGGAATTACCTCTCAGCCTATGGGTGAGAGGCACTAGGTACTTAAGGCATCCTCTCACTAGGGGAGGTGCCTGCACAACATATTTAGTCATATTTAACCATCTTCTAGCTAGTTGTAAAGTCCTGTGCTCCTGTTTCCCCCTCCACTCCAGCTGTCTGGTCTGCCTCAGCCTTCCTGCCTGCACTAGAGACTGTACCCGCCAGCACCCTGCGTTCCCTGTCCTGGAAGTCAGCGGCCAGTCTTGGACAGAGCTCTGGGAGTGGCACCTGGCGTATACCCCGGTAGTCAGTTAAGCCCCTCCCACATTCAGGTAAGCCCCCTGTGATCCAGTGGGTCCACTCCTACTACTGCTTGCCCCAACACCAGCAAGTGTTACAGTATGTGCAGGCCATGGACTCCGCAGACTCAGACACCCTTTTGCTTCCTGCGTTGTACTGGGAGAGGTCACAGAGGCGGGAACAGTAGAATCAAATATTGTCCTTTCTGCGGATCGTAAACTCCCGTGTGAACGACATGGAACCGGCTGTCTTATCTGCATCCATCCAGCTTGCAACTCCAGCATCCGGGCCTCGTCTGTCCACTCTACTACATTTCGACGGTGAACCAAAGCAATGCGGAGAGTTCATAAATCAGTGCACCCTGCACTCCTACTACTGCGCACGCCAACATCGGCGAGCATTACAAGCAGCATTTGGGAGCATATATTGCTTAGATAATAGTAAATCCTTTGATAAATTCCATCATGCCTTCCTGTGTAAGGTGTTATTACATTATGGCCTCACGGCACGGTTTGTGCAGTGGCTGTAAATTCTGCATAAGGTGGCTGTAAGCCTGCCGCTGATTGATGGCTACTTGGCCGAGCCCTTCAGGACCATGTCGCTGGTGAGGCAGGGCTGTCCTCTCAGCCCATTGTTGTATGTCTTTAGTTTGGAACTTTTCGTCAGAAAATTGCAATATCATGGAGCTAGTACAGCAGAGTAAAGTGCAGACCTGTAACGTTCTGCACCTACACTCCCTGACAAAAGTTCTGTCGCTTATCCATGTTATGTAAATAAAACCTTATAAAGTGACTTTAAATTCATCCATTGGTTTAATAAATTACTCTTTTGAAAGCTCCCTCCCAAATTTGGTTTAGGTTATGAAAATAAAGTTGCTGCAAAGCTGAAATATTGATCATTTAATAAACACAGAAAGGTCAGATTTTGGCAAGACAAACGTTTTTTCGCCTTGTCATATAATGCACCCAATCCTAGTTTACATCCTCACCTGTGCTCACTAAATGATTGGTTATTAGTGGGTGTGTATAAAAAGAATCCCAGCACCCCAGACCTTCACTTGAACTGCAACTTGACCTCTGACAACATGCCAAAAATCAACCCTGCGACCAAAGCCTTGATTATCAAGAGGCTGAAGACCAGATCCACGGCAGAGGTGGCTGGCACCTTTCATGTGTCTCAGCGTCAAGTACAAAGAATTAAAATAAGATTTGAAGAGACTGGAGATGTTTTTGACAAGCCCAGGTCCGGCAGACCCCGCAAGACAACTGCTTAGGAGGAACGTTTGTTGGCTAGAAAATCGAAAGCCAGCCACTTTTCCACTGCAGCAGAGCTGGTCACCTCAGGTCCTTGAGCCAACTAGAACAGTTTGTAGGATTCTGTCTCGAAATGGTCTTCATGGTCAAATCAGTGCCCAGAAGCCAGCACTAAACAAAAAGGCAAATAGAAAAACCGTGTGACATTTGCCAAGTCCCACAGCCTGCTAAACAGATGAACGCTGGAAAAGTGGCAGAAGGTGGATTTCTCTGATGAATCTTCAGTTGAATTACACCACAGTCACCGCAAATACTGCAGGAGACCTACTGGAGCCCGTATGGATCCAGAAAACAGTTAAGTTTGGTGGTGGAAAGATCATGGTCTGGAGTTACATTCAGTATGGGTATGCGAAACATTTGCAAGGTGGAAGGTAATGTCAATAGCCTAAAATATCAAGAAGTATTAGCTACCTCTTACATTCTCAATCATAAAAGGGGTCAAATTCTGCAGCAGGATGGTGCTCCATCTCATACATCCATCTCTCAACAAAGTTCCTCCTGGCAAAGAAGATCAAGGTGCTCAAGGACTGGCCAGCCCAGTCACCAGACATGAACATCATTGAGCAATGTCAGGCAGCAGCTGCTAAAGCAAACAAGATTTTAGGGTGTATAAAAAGAGAGATTAGATCCCGTGATCCCAACGTATTGTTACCCCTCTATAAATCACTTGTAAGGCCACATCTGGAATATGCGATCCAGTTTTGGGCTCCACATTTTAAAAAGGACATTCAGAAGTTAGAGTCAGTTCAAAGGCGGCAACTAGACTACTACAAGGAATGGAGGAAGGCCTCAGATATGATGAGAGGTTGAAAAAGGTTAGATATGTTTAGCTTAGAAAAAAGACGTCTCAGAGGAGATCTCATTTATATGTATAAATACATGTGTGGTCAATATAAAGGACTGGCACATGACTTATTCCTTCCAAAGACAGTACTAAGGACCAGGGGGCACTCACTGCGAGTGGAAGAAAAGCGATTCCGACAGCTAAATAGGAAAGGGTTCTTTACAGTTAGAGCAGTCAGACTGTGGAAAGCCGACCACAAGAGGTAGTAATGGCAGACACTATAACAGCTTTTAAAAAGGGCTGGATGATTTCCTCAGTACACAACATTGTTGGTTGTAAATGACTTAATGACATAATGTAGAACTGGTGGAGGAAGATTGAACTAGATGGACCGAGGGCTTTTTTCAACCTAAGTAACTATGAGCATGTTTGGGGTAGGATGATAGAGGAAGCTTGGAAGACAAAACCATCATCTGGGAGGTATGTAAGACTCCATTCTTTGCTATTCCTGATGACTTCATCAATAAATTGTATGAATCATTGTTGAACTGCATGGATGCAGTCCTTCAAGCTCATGGAAGTCACACAAAATATTAAATATGGCTCTAATAGCACCACAACTTCATTCATCAATGTTATGCAACATATCTTTGTATTAGAAGTTAATTATTTGTTTGAATTTCACATTACTTTCTGTGGGCGACAAAACTTTTGTCTTGCCGAAATCTGACCTTTCCGTGTTCATTAAATGATCAATATTTCAGCTTTGCAGCAACTTTATTTTCATAACCTAAACCAAATTTGGGAGGGTTTCAGCTTTCGAAAGAGTAATTTATGAAACCAATGGATGAAATTAAAGTCAGGTTATAAGCTTTTATTTACATAACATGAATAAGCGACAGAACTTTTGTCAGGGACTCTATGGGGATAATGTGTCCTTCTAGAAGGAGAACGAAGCCTTTTCCAATGTGTCTAACTCCTCCATGAACATGAAGAGGGAGACACTGTTACAGGAGAGTGACGGTGAGGTCTATTCTGTGCCCTTTACAACAGTTCAGGGTCAGATAAAGATTTTTGATGTTGTGATTGGTACTATAGATGATAGGAAGATGAGCTGGGAGAAGCTGGTGGTGTGTGAGCAGAAGGTGTGGGGCTGGAAGCAATGGAGACTGATAGATCTGCTTGGGAACGACCTTCCTGCTCCCACTCTTCCTCTGTATCAGTGTGGTGTTTCTGATGCCAGGTACATTACTCCCCAGGCTCACAAATGTCTTCTTCTTGTGGGGTGACAGAGTAAATGTGGTTAGGAGTAACATTGTCTAGCTCCCCTAGAAGGTCGGGGGGTCTCTCCCTGCCCTGCATGTAACTTATCTTTAAACCTCTTTTTTCTGATGAAGTATTTCTCATTTTGTAAGAAATCGGAGAAAACACCGTGGTTTGTTTAAGAGCCAGATCCAGTAGTTTTTGTGCGTAAGGTCGGTAGGGGACCTATGAAGAGGATCTCAAGACATATAACGAATAAGGTTTGTTGGTATGGTGTCCATGTAATTTGTAAGGTCATTTGCTGGAGGATTATGTATGATGACATGAAGCTCATTTCCGTGTACATGAACAACTGAGGGGCACCCCAAGTCTAGATGTAAAACAGGCTGCAAAAACACGTTAGACTCAAGAGTTGCCTCTTATATGAGGGATGTGGCGGGCTTGGCTCCATGGTAAAATGTACAGGAGACATGATCAGTAGTGCAGGATCCTATTCTAAAGAAGAGTGCCCCCATATAGTGAAGACCATACAGCGTCTGCTATTAGAGTGATATTCTTGTTCATAGGTGGAGCAGAATTTTAGTAGGTATATTCTTGTATCTGACCTGGAAAGGCAGTATCATACTAGATATATTCTTCTACAAAGGGAACACTATTGTAGTACAGTGGAACCTCGCTTAACGAGTAACCCAGTTAGCGAGTATTTCGCTTAACGAGCAAAGCTTGCTGTAAATTTGTAAGTCAGTTTACGAGCAAAATACTCACTAGACCCACTTCCAGTTCCGTACATCCACCACGCTCTAACCCGCTCTTGCAGTCCACACAAAACACACACAACAAACTCAAACACACACATATTATGCTCATCTTACCTTCCGTTCCATCGCCAGCCTCATGGTTCTTGTAGTTCGCCGCTACAGGATGTGTATCGGGTAACCATCGCGACGAGGGAGGAACTTCCACTGTCAGCTGCTACTCAAAGGCAGCGCGCTGGCCAATCAGAGGCAAGCGGGTCCTGCCTTTGACGTCAGCGCTCTGGCAGTGGAAGTTCCTCCCTCGTTGCAATGGTTACCCAATACACATCATGTACCGGCAAACTGCAAGATCCAGGAGGCTGGCGATGGAACGGAAGGTAAGGTGAGCATAATGTGTGTGTGCCCGCTTGTGTGTGTTTGTACATGTGTGGAATGGCACAGTAGGGGACCAGGATGGGACATTTAACAAGTTGGGGAAGGAATTGTCTGCATTCCAATGATTTCCTATGGGAAATCTTGCTTTGCTGAACGAGTAACTTGGTTAACAAGCACAGTCCCAGAACGGATTATTCTCGTTAACCAAGGTTCCACAGTAGTTGTATTCTCGCACATGGGAGCACTATTGTAGTAGTTGTATTTTTGCACATGGAGGCAGTATTGTAGTAGTTGTATTCTTGTACATAGGAGGCAGTATGATGGTATTTTTATTCTCGTACATAGAGGCAGTATTATAGTAGTTATATAACTCAATAGTAATGGCCCACTAATACTCAGGTTTGTTGCTGAATTAAGTGACAATTATTTTCCTTACATAAACCAGAGTTTTATTTTCTGCTTCTGCTAAGACACTGGGGGGCAAATTAATACAATACTGTAGAAAAATATTTTAAATTACAATTCCATAAAGAATCTATACACTTAGTAAAATAATGAACTAATCCAAGCACCATGGCCTTACGAGTTCAATTCCCTTCCCCCCAATAGCATCTATAATGCACTTTGTGAGGTCTTTGGGCCCCCTGTAGTGTCACTGAATGGTCAATTCATGTCTTCAGAGCCTGAAATGTCATTAGAGGCAATCACCTTCTCCTTTTCATTTTGTAAATAATCGTCCAATTGTTTAGTAAAAGATACGTCCATGGAATATCCTTTCTGTACAGTTACAGAGAGGTACAGGGGCAAATCTCTGCAAAGGAAGCAGAAGAGAAAGTAATGAAACGGCCAACAGGTTATGAGATTCTGACCCTGTATGTACTACATTTCATAGAATTGCAGCTTTTTCTACAGTTGTTTTCTCCGAGCTGCAGGTCCGGAGCTCAGTGGGTCTTCCCTGTGATGCAGCTCTCTCATGTCGCAATGCTCTAAGCTTCTGTGTCTCTTTCCCCTTCTCTATGGCTCACTGTGACATAAGCTGATATTTCTGGATGAAGGTGCAGCCGAGCAGTCTCTCACTTTCCCTTTTGAGCAACTTTTGACAAATGCTTCTGGGTCACCCCCCTTAGATATGTGAGGTAGCACTCACCTGCTCATATCCTCCCACTGCTGACGTAAGTCCTCCTTGTTGCTCTGGAATTTCCTCCACTGACCGGCCACTTCTTTCTTCCGTCCCAGCCTCCACAAAGCTTCCAACAGAAATGAGGTTACACCTGGAAAGGCTAAAAAGCAAAATGTCCTGTTTTCATGATGGGGTTACCACTTATTAAATTAACAGAAAATATAATATACAGTATATAGCATCACATTATTGTGTATGCAGTTGTAGAAGTCTGTTATGACCTATACAGCATATGAAGAGCCAACATAGCCTTCTGTAGGACTCTAATGGGTTTATAAAGATGTCAATGACCGCATTAAGCTTTACAGCAATCACATTCACCACAAACCGCAATGGAGGATTTTCCAGGCATGCTCTGATCTGTGCAGAGGTCATTACGCAGGGAGGGGAAGGAGTTGACCATCTCTTGTACTGTAAAATCTGCAATTGCAATTTTGATAATGAGACTGCTGAAAAGCTTTCTCTGCAGAACAGGAAGTGTCAGCCTAATTTCAGACATAGAGACCAATGTTAACAGGACATGTGCATTTAATATTAAGCTTCCAGTAAACAATGGCCCCACTAGTATTAAATATAGTGGCCAGTGTGAACATAAAGTACTAGCCATCACAAGACACTGAATTTGCAAGAGCGTACAACAAGATAACAGGAAAAGCTACAGCAATAAATGTTACTGATCCTAAAAGGTCTGCTTAAGCCCTATATAAAGATAACATTAGTAATGTACTAGAAAATCACTTGATAGATTCCCTTTAAAGATGGACATTCAGTTTTAATGAAAAGGACACATGGCTAATACCTGCTTATTTTGCATGAGTCTCAGTATATGGGGTGGTAATGTGACGCCCTGGACCCCAGGGGTCACAGAACAACACCACATACACACACTCCCTCCCCGGTCAGGAACACCAGTCAAACAAAACCCTTGTTGCCTCCCTCCAGGGTCTGATGTCCACACCAGGTGGGGCGGAGCCAGGCGGTTGCCCCCCCCCCCCCACCGAGGAGTTCACAGGCCTGGAGGCGGGAAAAGTAGTCAGTTTTTAGTTGAGTTTGGGACTAGACGTGGAGAGGTGGAAGTGAGAGGAGCAAAGACTGTGTGTGTTTGGGTCGGATCCCAGGCACAATCAGCAAGGTCGGCAGACGGTGGTGGCCGTCTGCAGGAGTTGGTGGAGGTCAGCGGAACCGTAGGACCGGGGTCGGGCGGTGGCCCGCCGGTACCGAACGGGGAGCAGATTGAAGCCAAGCACCAAGGCAGGGTACTCAGACCCCGACTAGGCTCGGAAGCCGCCATAAAGGTCAAATTCTCTGATTGCGGTCTGGACCTCAGGGGTTCATTCCCACCTAAGTCCCGTCAGAAGGCAACTGCCCAACCCGTCCGGATAAGTGCCACCGCCAAGGGCCAGAGATCCAAGGGCCAGCGCCTGCGGGAAAAACGGGCTCTCCCGACACGTACACGCCGGGGAGAGGACTACCCGTGGGAAGCCATAGGAGTCAAACACATACACATAGGTGCAGGAAACGACATCCACCATCAACCCGTCCGGGGAGAGTGAAAACACCGCAGCCGACTGTGGGCCCCGTCCATGCAGGCGTTTGGTTTACCAGAGACTCTGTCCTTGTCTACCTGAGTGAGTACAACAGTGCCATCCGGCACCGCGCTGCACAGCAACGTTGCACCTGCGCCCACGCTGCCTCCCCGCATCAGCACCTGCACCTATACTTCCTCCCTACTCCCCAACCGGGGCCCCGGAACCAACAGCCCCTACCCACGGAGGGGTCAACACCTTAGCTGCTCTCCGCCATCGCTGCCGGGATCCCCCGTCACCAGCAGCAGTGGTGCCCACCATCACCACAACCCGTGGGTGGCGTTACGACCGACATCCCACCACAAACCTCCCCTTTTTCACTCATGGGCGAGGAGGCGCCGCTCGAGCCCCCGGGTCCGGCCCCATGCTCGAGCCACCGAGGAGCAGAAGCACCGGACCCGAGCGCCAGCGAACCCCCCCCAGACGAGCGGCGTTCCCAACCCCTCCGCCCGCGACAGTAACGTCATTGGAACCATTCAGCACCTTCAGTATTACTCAAAAATGTTATCAGCCATTTACAGGATGGGTAATAGAAGTTATATTGCTGGGGGACAGAGGGCATCGATCAGAGGATCCCACAGTGTATCAAGGAACAACCCACCTCTTCCGACAAGCCTAAAACCTACAATAACCCTCAGTCCAGTACACCACTGAGCAACCAGTTCTGTCCTCACCTACTGTATCCTCACTATCCCTTGTAGACTGTGAGCCCTCGTGGGCAGGGTCCTTACTACTTCTGTACCAGTCTGTTTTGCATTGGTCATGATTATTGTACTTGTTTTTTATGTATACCCTTTTCACTTGTAATGAACCCCGGAATAAATGGCGCTATAATAATAGAAATAGCACCACAGTTCTATTAGTAGGTTCCTTTGGAAATTAGGGCACTCCTCTGGTTCCAGAATCTTGACCTCCCCCTTACCTGGAGCGACCTGCAGGCTGAGCTGTGCATTCATCAAGGCCTTCACGTCCTCCCCCATCTGTTGGAACTGGAGGCCTCTCCGCAGGAGTGCGGCAGATTTTAGGATTGCCAAAACTTTACACTCTGCGATTTCTACAGACCCTGGAGAGACATCGACCAGCATCTCAATCCACAACTCATCATAAAGGTATTGTAATATATTGAAATCATTGTATATTGCACACAATGTGGAGCTGTTCCAAAATGACAGTCTCCTGGAGGGAGGTGACTGACAATCACTAAATATTGGAAAACGTCATTATATTTGGGGTTTCATT
>NW_027444770.1:0-17466 GCF_048569485.1 Anomaloglossus baeobatrachus | reverse complement strand
CCACTCCCACTAAAGGGGGCTTTACACGCTGCGACATCGCTAATGCGGAGTCGTTGGGGTCACGGAATTTGTGACGCACATCCGGCCGCATTAGCGATGTTGCTGCGTGTGACACAGATGAGCGATTTTGCATCGTTGCAAAAACGTGCAAAATCGCTCATCGGTGACATGGGTCTCCATTCTCGATTATCGTTACTGCAGCAGTAACGATGTAGTTCGTCGCTCCTGCGGCAGCACACATCACTCCGTGTGACACCGCAGAAACGAGGAACCTCTCCTTACCTGCCTCCCAGCCGCTATGAGGAAGGAAGGAGGTGGGCGGGATGTTCCGGCCACTCATCTCCGCCCCTCCGCTGCTATTGGGCGGTCGCTCAGTGACGTCGCTGTGACGCCGCACGGACCGCCCCCTTAGAAAGGAGGCGGTTCGCCGGTCACAGCGACGTCGCCGGGCAGGTAAGTATGTGTGACGGGTCTGGTCGGTGTTGTGCGGCATGGGCAGCGATTTACCCGTGTCGCGCAACAGATGGGGGCGGGTACCCACACTAGCGATATCGGGACCGATATCGCAGTGTGTAAAGTAGCCTTTAGTCACATGACCAAGACTGTATCTGTGTCCCTACAACACACTTGAGACAAATGTGTGTGTGAGCCTGCATTGTGGGGTATATATAATATATTATAGAGCTGGGAAGGATCATTCTAAGCAGTGAGCTGTTCCAGTATTTGTAGGAAAATACCCAGTAGAAGCATCAAACACAGCACCAATACCTCCCATCAGTATCCCACCACAGTGCCATGTAACCCATGCCCTACACTCCCATCTACACCAATACTATACAGGCACAAACTAGTATATCTGACTAAAAGCCCCCAAAATATGAAGAACGGCCTATAGTTGAGTGTGGATATAAAATCTATGTGAGCAGAGCTAGAATAGAAATCACTGATCGCATTGAAGTCATTCTGACCATAAATCACCATGATATCAAGGTGAGGAGTTGTGTGTTACTGCTGGGAGGAAAGGGTTAACAGTGGAATATTAAGGTGCATTTCTGTGTGCAGTGTTACTAGTCAATGTAACAATTCAGTATGAGCTGCTCTTGGTGCCGGGGGAGGGAGATGCTCTCCTGAGCAAGATAGATGGGGAATGAACATAATATCTATATAGTGTAAGGCAGGGGGTCTCAAACTCGGCTGGGTGTATGGGCCGCACAGAGGAAAAAAATAATTTGGGGGGCTGCATTCTTTGCAAGACAAAGTGACATTTTTATTGGTACCATATATGTATATATTTTTTTCACACACCTTTGGATGACTGATTTTCAACATTTTTCACTTGTTTATTATAACAAATGTGCACATTCTTTGGTTAAATCTAAAAAAAATAAATGTGATGTTAAAAAAAGTCATGCCTTATTTTGTTTTTTTTTACATTTTATCCCTTTCTTTTAACTAATAGTGTTACAATTATGACGCTAGCGTTTTGTGAAGGGAATGCTTTGCCTACTTCCGTGACTATGGCCTTCCGGAACTGCTGCATTTTGGCTGACCTCTCCGCCTCGGGAATAAGAGACATAAAGTTCTCCTTGTAGCGTGGGTCTAACAGTGTTACCAACCAGTAATGATTGTCGGCCAAGATGTTCTTAACGCGAGGGTCACGAGACAGGCAGCTTACCATAAAGTCATCCATGTGCGCCAGACTCTTAACAGCCATCACTTCAGTATCCAGACCAAAACGATGACTGAACATGCTGTCCTCCTCCTTCTCCTCCTCCTCCTCATCTACCCTGTCCTCTGGCCAGCCACGCTGAACTGAGCATATGACTGATATGCATGTCATATCCTCAATTTGGCCGGAGAGTTGCTCCATGTCTTCATCTTCCTCCTCGTCATAGTCCTCCACTGCACGTTGTGATGAGACGAGGCTGGGCTATGTGTTATCACCCACACCCACTACTGTTTCTTGCTCCAACTCATCGTGTTCCGCCTGCAATGCATCATGTTTGGTTTTGAGCAGAGACCGTTTTAGAAGGCAGAGAAGCGGTATGGTGACGCTAATAATGGCGTCATCGCCGCTCACCATCTTGGTGGAGTCCTCAAAGTTTTGGAGGATGGTACATAGGTCGGACATCCATCTCCACTCCTCAGGTGTTATGTGTGGAGTTTGACCCATTTCCCGACGGCTTAGGTGATGCAGGTACTCAACAACTGCCCTCTTCTGCTCACATATCCTGATCAACATGTGCAGAGTTGAATTCCAACGCGTGGGGACATCACACACCAGTCTGTGAGCCGGAAGATGCAAACGACGCTGAAAGCCGGCAAGGCCGGCTGAAGCAGTAGGTGACTTTCGAAAATGTGCAGACAGGCGGCGAACTTTTACCAGCAGATCAGACAGCTCTGGGTATGACTTTAGAAACCGTTGAACCACGAGGTTGAGCACATGGGCCATGCATGGAACATGTGTCAGCTGGCCTCGCCTCAAAGCCGCCACTAGGTTCCGGCCATTGTCACACACAACCTTTCCTGGCTTTAGGTTCAGAGGTGTGAGCCAGTGATCTGCATGCTGTTTTAGAGCTGTCCACACCTCTTCTGCCTTGTGGGATTTGTCACTTATGCAGATTAGCTGCAGCACAGCCTGTTGCCGCTTCGCCGAGGCAGTGCTGCAGTGCTTCCAGCTTGGGACTGGTGTGGAGGGTAAAGTGGATGAGGATGCGCAGGAGGAGGAGGAGGCTGAAGAGCATGACATTCCGGAGCTGTAGAGTGTGGGTGAAACCCTGACTGAGGTAGGGCCTGCAAACCTTGGTGTGGGAAGGACTTGTTCCGTTCCTCGCTCAAACTGGGTCCCAGTTGGGCTGGGCTGGGTAGGGCGTTGTGGGGGGTTTGTCTATCTCCGTTTGAGGTGAGTTTGTTTAAGTTAGCCTTTTCTTTGGCGTTTTTTGGAGCCCTGCGGGTTGGGGAGTTGGTATCGCCCAGTAAGGCGTTCCCCGGGGGCTTGGATTGGGGTGACATTGTCAGTGGAAAACGGAGTTGAATTTTGGATTAGGAAATCGAAAACTGATCAGAGAGGTGTGGGTAGACTAGTCCGTTTGGGGATGGTTGTGGCATCTGATATGTGCCCGTTCAAGTGTCTCGGGAATTTTCAACAGATCCGTCCGAAGGTGGATGGCCCCTTATTATGTCACGAGGATGGGTCCTTTTTATCGAGATACCAATTTGTGAGTGTTTTTAGGGCATGTTTGAAGTCGTTGGGGTTAGATCCGAAGTCTTTCGGATTGGGGCAGCGACGGAGGCCTCTATATGCGGCCTACCGGAGGAGACAGTTAAGCAGATTGGTAGGTGGAAGTCGCAGCGCTTTAAGTCGTATGTACGTCCCCAGGTGGTTGTTGGCAATTGAGGGGAAAAGGGGGGGTATTAGGGTAGCAATGGGGGGGGGGGGAGAGTGTGTGTTTTTTGTCAATTTGGTTTGGTGAGGCAATAAAATGGTGTCGTCTGTACATTTTGTATTGCAGAAGCACCCCCCCTTCCTTCCCTGGTCTGGATCCTTGGCCACTCTTATGTGTATTGGGGAGCCCGACGAGCGGACGCGAGATGGAACGGGAGACAGCTAGGTTTTGAGAAGGACCTGGCTCTCGTGCGATGGCTCGGTGTTCGGGGGTTAGGGTGGAACAGGGTGTTGCAGGAGGTGCATAGATACGCCCGGTTGGACAGACCTCCTGACATCTTAGTGTTGCATGCCGGGGGGAATGATTTGGGTGGGCGTCCTTTTCGAATCTTGATAAAGGACATCAAACATGATTTGTTACGGTTATGGGTGTCGTTTCCAGGTCTAACGATAGTCTGGTCGGAGATAGTAGCGAGAAAGAGTTGGCAGAAAGCGCGGTCAGTTGACAGGTTGAACAAGGCGCGGGCGAAGGTTAATAGGGCGATCTCGAAGTTTGTTAGTCGGAACGGGGGTATAGCAATACGGCATGTTGAGTTGGAAAGGACGGAAGAGGAATTTTGGTTGGCTGACGGGGTACACCTTAATGCGGTGGGAACTGACTTATGGGCTCTTGGCTTGCAGGGAGGTATTGAGAGGGCCCTTTGGTTGCGGGGGGTCTCAGGCACTTGAAGGGTTTCAAGGTGCCTTCGTTGTGGTGTTGTTTATTGGTGGGTCCTTGAAGTTGGTTTAAAATTGGTTCGGGGATTCATCCGGGTATGGATCCCCTCATTGGCAGAATTGATGGTCCCCTGGTGATTTTGGGGGGGAACCCCGACGGGGTATGTCGGGGCCCCTGGGGGTGTGGTTGGGGTTGACGGAGGATTAACCCTTACCATTTGGTGCTCCTGAGCTAGTGTGGGTAACGGCTGGGAGCAAGTTGAGGTTTTTTATTGCTCGGTTATGGGAATCACCAGGGTTTTGGTAGCTTCAAGGACCTTACCACATTGCAAATTTTATTGGTTATGTATTCTTGTTAATAAAATGGCTGCTATGGCCAAAATTATCCAAAGATAAATTTGTGTCTGTGTAATTACTTTTAAATAAGAAATGGGAATGGAGGTGTGGGGTATGAAAGGAAGACCGGAGTCTACAATTCCAGGGTCAAGCATGTTTATTTGCGTAAGCTTCGTTCCAGGGTAGAAAGGGTAAGAGTGCCTTTCAGAATTCGAAGTGGTCGGACTGTACGGACCACCAAGAACTGCAGGAGAGCTTGAACATCTTCCCATGGATTTGCGACATCCTCCCTCATCAGTTACGTAGGTAAGCAGGTTCTCAGCATTGCAGCCCATTTGTTGTCTTAAGTTAGTTAAGCGGGGTTAACTAACCTGTCAGTTCAGCCTCAGGTCTAAAGCAGAGGCCTGGACTCCACTCCTTACTCCTCACTCCACAACTCTCCTTAAAAACAACTGACTCCTTTTTCCTGCCCCGGGGTCTCCAGACCCCTAGGTGGGCGTTTCCTTCCGTCTGGTCCTGCCCACTGGTGTGCCTGTCTTTCCCTGGGGGAGGTGACTAGGATTTTCTGGTTGGCTTTGTGTGACTTAGGTGAGGGAAGTTGTTATGCGGGGGCCTATGTGTGACTACCTGCAGTGTCAGGGCGTCACATATGTATGTGTGTATGTCTGCTAAAGGAATCCGCACCGTCATATTTACAAACACAAAATTTTGCAGACACCTCATGTGACTCAGGGAACGTCGTAGACTATGTTTTAACAGGAATATTTAACCCCGCGCTTTACAGTTACTCTCCAAAAAACCTGCCTCCATTAAACTGAATGGAGGTGGGAGCTGCAAGTTATTAATAGCAGCTGTGATTGGTTGCTATAAGAACAAAGGACATTCATAGTATAAGAAGCTTATGTGTGAGATAATATGATGTCAGTGGGGAGACAGATTAAGAGAGACAGACACAGACTGAGAGACAAACAGACAGAGACAGATAGGCATAGACAGACAGGGAAAGAGACAGAGACAAACAGACAGAGGCAGACAGGGAAAGAGACAGACAGAGATAGACAGGGAAAAAAGGCAGACAGACAGAGACAGAGAAAGAGACAGAGGCAGATAGGGAAACAGACAGAGACAAACATACAGAGACAGGCAGGAGAAAAGGCAGACCGACAGGGAAAGAGACAGACAGGGGAAGAGACAGACAGAGAGAGACAGACAGATAGAGACAGACAAAGAAATACAGAGATAGACAGGGAAAGAGACAAACGGGGAATGAGTCAGACAGAGAGAGACAAAGAGAGACAGGCAGAGAGAGACAGGGAAAGAGACAGACAGGGGAAGAGAAAGACAGAGACAGACAAAGAAATACAGAGACAGACAGGGGAAGAGACAGACAGGGGAAGAGACAGACAGGGGAAGAGACAGACAGACAGGGAAAGAGACAGACCTGGAAAAGAGACAGACCTGGAAAAGAGACAGGCCTGGAAAAGAGACAGACAGACATAGAAACAGACAGCCACAAAGAGAGAGAGAGACAGACAGACACAGAGAGACAGACAGAGATAGAGAGACAGACAGACATGGATAGAGATAGAGACACACAGAGACAGACAGATGACAGAGACTGGGAGAGAGACAGACAGAAGCATAAATCCCTAACTAAAACTTAACATTTAATGATAGTTTTAAAAGGTAAAAAAACACAAATCATGTAAATAGAATGACTCTCTTCTGTGCATAGAGTCAACATTTTGTGTTTGTAAATATGACGGTGCGGATTCCTTTAGCAGACATACACACATACATATGTGACGCCCTGACACTGCAGGTAGTCACACATAGGCCCCCGCATAACAACTTCCCTCACCTAAGTCACACAAAGCCAACCAGAAAACCCTAGTCACCTCCCCCAGGGAAAGACAGGCACACCAGTGGGCAGGACCAGACGGAAGGAAACGCCCACCTAGGGGTCTGGAGACCCCGGGGCAGGAAAAAGGAGTCAGTTGTTTTTAAGGAGAGTTGTGGAGTGAGGAGTAAGGAGTGGAGTCCAGGCCTCTGCTTTAGACCTGAGGCTGAACTGACAGGTTAGTTAACCCCGCTTAACTAACTTAAGATAACAAATGGGCTGCAATGCTGAGAACCTGCTTACCTACGTAACTGATGAGGGAGGATGTCGCAAATCCATGGGAAGATGTTCAAGCTCTCCTGCAGTTCTTGGTGGCCCGTACAGTCCGACCACTTCGAATTCTGAAAGGCACTCTTACCCTTTCTACCCTGGAACGAAGCTTAGGCAAATAAACATGCTTGACCCTGGAATTGTTGACTCCGGTCTTCCTTTCATACCCCACACCTCCATTCCCATTTCTTATTTAAAAGTAATTACACAGACACAAATTTATCTTTGGATAATTTTGGCCATAGCAGCCATTTTATTAACAAGAATACATAACCAATAAAATTTGCAATGTGGTAAGGTCCTTGAAGCTACCAAAACCCTGGTGATTCCCATAACCGAGCAATAAAAAAACCTCAACTTGCTCCCAGCCGTTACCCACACTGGCTCAGGAGCACCAAATGGTAAGGGTTAATCCTCCGTCAACCCCAACCACACCCCCAGGGGCCCCGACATACCCCGTCGGGGTTCCCCCCCAAAATCACCAGGGGACCATCAATTCTGCCAATGAGGGGATCCATACCCGGATGAATCCCCGAACCAATTTTAAACCAACTTCAAGGACCCACCAATAAACAACACCACAACGAAGGCACCTTGAAACCCTTCAAGTGCCTGAGACCCCCCGCAACCAAAGGGCCCTCTCAATACCTCCCTGCAAGCCAAGAGCCCATAAGTCAGTTCCCACCGCATTAAGGTGTACCCCGTCAGCCAACCAAAATTCCTCTTCCGTCCTTTCCAACTCAACATGCCGTATTGCTATACCCCCGTTCCGACTAACAAACTTCGAGATCGCCCTATTAACCTTCGCCCGCGCCTTGTTTAACCTTTCAACTGACCGCGCTTTCTGCCAACTCTTTCTCGCTACTATCTCCGACCAGACTATCGTTAGACCTGGAAACGACACCCATAACCGTAACAAATCATGTTTGATGTCCTTTATCAAGATTCGAAAAGGACGCCCACCCAAATCATTCCCCCCGGCATGCAACACTAACATGTCAGGAGGTCTGTCCAACCGGGCGTATCTATGCACCTCCTGCAACACCCTGTTCCACCCTAACCCCCGAACACCGAGCCATCGCACGAGAGCCAGGTCCTTCTCAAAACCTAGCTGTCTCCCGTTCCATCTCGCGTCCGCTCGTCGGGCTCCCCAATACACATAAGAGTGGCCAAGGATCCAGACCAGGGAAGGAAGAGGGGGTGCTTCTGCAATACAAAATTTACAGACGACACCATTTTATTGCCTCACCAAACCAAATTGACAAAAAACACACACTCTCACCCCCCCCCATTGCTACCCTAATACCCCCCCCTTTTTCCCTCAATTGCCAACAACCACCTGGGGACGTACATACGACTTAAAGCGCTGCGACTTCCACCTACCAATCTGCTTAACTGTCTCCTCCGGTAGGCCGCATATAGAGGCCTCCGTCGCTGCCCCAATCCGAAAGACTTCGGATCTAACCCCAACGACTTCAAACATGCCCTAAAAACACTCACAAATTGGTATCTCGATAAAAAGGACCCATCCTCGTGACATAATAAGGGGCCATCCACCTTCGGACGGATCTGTTGAAAATTCCCGAGACACTTGAACGGGCACATATCAGATGCCACAACCATCCCCAAACGGACTAGTCTACCCACACCTCTCTGATCAGTTTTCGATTTCCTAATCCAAAATTCAACTCCGTTTTCCACTGACATAATGTCACCCCAATCCAAGCCCCCGGGGAACGCCTTACTGGGCGATACCAACTCCCCAACCCGCAGGGCTCCAAAAAACGCCAAAGAAAGGCTAACTTAAACAAACTCACCTCAAACGGAGATAGACAAGCCCCCCACAACGCCCTACCCAGCCGGGTAGGGACCCAGCCCAGCCCAGCTGGGACCCAGTTTGAGCGAGGAACGGAACAAGTCCTTCCCACACCAAGGTTTGCAGGCCCTACCTCAGTCAGGGTTTCACCCACACTCTACAGCTCCGGAATGTCATGCTCTTCAGCCTCCTCCTCCTCCTGCGCATCCTCATCCACTTTACCCTCCACACCAGTCCCAAGCTGGAAGCACTGCAGCACTGCCTCGGCGAAGCGGCAACAGACTGTGCTGCAGCTAATCTGCATAGGTGACAAACCCCACAATGCAGAAGAGGTGTGGACAGCTCTAAAACAGCATGCAGATCACTGGCTCACACCTCTGAACCTAAAGCCAGGAAAGGTTGTGTGTGACAATGGCCGGAACCTGGTGGCGGCTTTGAGGCGAGGCCAGCTGACACATGTTCCATGCATGGCCCATGTGCTCAACCTCGTGGTTCAGCGGTTTCTAAAGTCATACCCAGAGCTGTCTGATCTGCTGGTAAAAGTTCGCTGCCTGTCTGCACATTTTCGAAAGTCACCTACTGCTTCAGCCGGCCTTGCCGGCTTTCAGCGTCGTTTGCATCTTCCGGCTCACAGACTGGTGTGTGATGTCCCCACGCGTTGGAATTCAACTCTGCACATGTTGATCAGGATATGTGAGGAGAAGAGGGCAGTTGTTGAGTACCTGCATCACCTAAGCCGTCGGGAAATGGGTCAAACTCCACACATAACACCTGAGGAGTGGAGATGGATGTCCGACCTATGTACCATCCTCCAAAACTTTGAGGACTCCACCAAGATGGTGAGCGGCGATGACGCCATTATTAGCGTCACCATACCGCTTCTCTGCCTTCTAAAACGGTCTCTGCTCAAAACCAAACATGATGCATTGCAGGCGGAACACGATGAGTTGGAGCAAGAAACAGTAGTGGGTGTGGGTGATAACACACAGCCCAGCCTCGTCTCATCACAACGTGCAGTGGAGGACTATGACGAGGAGGAGGATGAAGACATGGAGCAACTCTCCGGCCAAATTGAGGATATGACATGCATACCAGTCATATGCTCAGTTCAGCGTGGCTGGCCAGAGGACAGGGTAGATGATGAGGAGGAGGAGGAGGAGGAGAAGGAGGAGGACAGCATGTTCAGTCATCGTGTTGGTCTGGATACTGAAGTGATGGCTGTTAAGAGTCTGGCGCACATGGATGACTTTATGGTAAGCTGCCTGTCTCGTGACCCTCGCGTTAAGAACATCTTGGCCGACAATCATTACTGGTTGGTAACACTGTTAGACCCACGCTACAAGGAGAACTTTATGTCTCTTATTCCCGAGGCGGAGAGGTCAGCCAAAATGCAGCAGTTCCGGAAGGCCATAGTCACGGAAGTAGGCAAAGCATTCCCTTCACAAAACGCTAGCGTCATAATTGTAACACTATTAGTTAAAAGAAAGGGATAAAATGTAAAAAAAACCAAAATAAGGCATGACCTTTTTTTAACATCAAATTTTTTTTTTTTAGATTTAACCAAAGAATGTGCACATTTGTTATAATAAACAAGTGAAAAATGTTGAAAATCAGTCATCCAAAGGTGTGTGAAAAAAATATATATATATGGTACCAATAAAAATGTCACTTTGTCCTGCAAAGAATGCAGCCCCCCAAATTATTTTTTTCCTCTGTGCGGCCCATACACCCAGCCGAGTTTGAGACCCCCTGCCTTACACTATATAGATATCATGTTCATTCCCCATCTATCTTGCTCAGGAGAGCATCCCTCTCCCCCGGCACCAAGAGCAGCTCATATTGAATTGTTACATTGACTAGTAACACTGCACACAGAAATGCACCTTAATATTCCACTGTTAACCCTTTCCTCCCAGCAGTAACACACAACTCCTCACCTTGATATCATGGTGATTTATGGTCAGAATGACTTCAATGTGATCAGTGATTTCTATTCTAGCTCTGCTCACATAGATTTTATATCCACACTCAACTATAGGCCGTTCTTCATATTTTGGGGGCTTTTAGTCAGATATACTAGTTTGTGCCTGTATAGTATTGGTGTAGATGGGAGTGTAGGGCATGGGTTACATGGCACTGTGGTGGGATACTGATGGGAGGTATTGGTGCTGTGTTTGATGCTTCTACTGGGTATTTTCCTACAAATACTGGAACAGCTCACTGCTTAGAATGATCCTTCCCAGCTCTATAATATATTATATATACCCCACAATGCAGGCTCACACACACATTTGTCTCAAGTGTGTTGTAGGGACACAGATACAGTCTTGGTCATGTGACTAAAGGCTACTTTACACACTGCGATATCGGTCCCGATATCGCTAGTGTGGGTACCCGCCCCATCTGTTGCGCGACACGGGCAAATCGCTGCCCATGCCGCACAACACCGACCAGACCCGTCACA
Organism: Anomaloglossus baeobatrachus; assembly: GCF_048569485.1. Taxonomy (NCBI): domain Eukaryota; kingdom Metazoa; phylum Chordata; class Amphibia; order Anura; family Aromobatidae; genus Anomaloglossus; species Anomaloglossus baeobatrachus. Next base: position 6,578 of record NW_027444770.1, on the reverse strand, counting down.
CATACTTACCTGACCGGCGACGTCGCTGTGACCGGCGAACCGCCTCCTTTCTAAGGGGGCGGTCCGTGCGGCGTCACAGCGACGTCACTGAGCGACCGCCCAATAGCAGCGGAGGGGCGGAGATGAGTGGCCGGAACATCCCGCCCACCTCCTTCCTTCCTCATAGCGGCTGGGAGGCAGGTAAGGAGAGGTTCCTCGTTTCTGCGGTGTCACACGGAGTGATGTGTGCTGCCGCAGGAGCGACGAACTACATCGTTACTGCTGCAGTAACGATAATCGAGAATGGAGACCCATGTCACCGATGAGCGATTTTGCACGTTTTTGCAACGATGCAAAATCGCTCATCGGTGTCACACGCAGCAACATCGCTAATGCGGCCGGATGTGCGTCACAAATTCCGTGACCCCAACGACTCCGCATTAGCGATGTCGCAGCGTGTAAAGCCCCCTTTAGTGGGAGTGGTGTACAGGGTCTTAGCAGTAAAGAGTATTCCATATTTCTGCCAGATACCCACAGAGATATTGAAATCTGAAAAAAGAGACTTCTGCTCATTGAAGGTAAGAACTGCTCACATAGCGTTCAACTCCACAGCAAACGAGTGCTCTAGCACTGGCATCTCAGCAGGGATATTCCCCTACTACACATGTGTGTCTGGGTCGCTGTGACAGTTTACAGGACATAACTCAAGGCACCTAGATAGAAGGCAGAGGTACTGGGATTGGTTGGTTTTTGGTGACGGAGGTGCAGGGGCTGGCGCCCATGTGCAGTGCTGGCTAAGGTATATTGATGATATTTTGATTTTTTGGCAGGGCACTGTGGAGCAGCTCGAGACATTTATGGAGGAACTTAATAACAACACCTTTAACATCAGATTGACGCATAAGCATAGCAGCAGTTGCGTTGACTTCCTGGATATTAAAATTTCATTCGGTTCTGAGCGAATTGTTCAGACCGACGTCCATAGAAAGGAAACATCAGTCAACGCACTGCTGCATGCTTCTTCTGCTCATACCCCCTCCACCATCCGGGCCGTACCGACTGGCCAGTTCCTCAGGATGAAGCAAATTTGTTCGTCAGACACTGCTTTTGAACAACAGTCTGCCGACCTCCAGCGCCATAGGGGTGGCAAAGGCGGTCTTCCCCCGGTCTGCCTCAGCAACGGACACTAGCCAATAGTGACTAGTGAGATCAAGGGTAGAAAAATAATTTGCAGTTCTCAATGCAGCTAGCGATTCCTCAATACGGGGGAGTGGTGCTGTCCTTCTTCTTTAACAGGACCAACGGAGCTGCCCAAAGGCTACAACTGTCACGGATAACCCCAGCCGCCTTCATGTTGCTCAACATGTCCTTGGTACACTGGTAATGTGAAGGTGGTATTGGCTTATAGCTCTCTTTGATGGGTGGGTGTGCACCTGTGGGGATGTAGTGTTGGACCCCTTTTATTCCCCCAAAATCTAGCGGATGTTTGCTGAAGACTTGCTCGCTCGTATTCTTGCACTACCCTGTGGACCCGCTTCTTGTGATGTGAAGGTGTGGAGTCAGTGCCTACGTGTAATTCCTTACACCACTCCTCTGGCTGACTTGGTGAGCAGTCACTGACTGGGTGGGGTGCAGTAATAGTGGATGCTGCTACTTGGATAGCATGTGTATCTACTGTGAACAGCTTATCAATGGTGGCAAGTCGGGGCAGCTTAACCTCCTGCTCTCCGCAGTTTAACACTCTCACGGGCACTCTTCCCTTCCGCACTAATGAATAAAACTATGATGTAAATATCATATAGATACCCCACAATTGTAAATAAAGGTAGGTTATGGGAAAAGGGGGAACAGGGAAAGAGGAAAATAGTGTAATAAAGTATACCTTCTGGGGGTGAGAGGAAATGGCAGCACAGCCAGTGGAGGTGAAGCAAAAGGAAGCCTGCAACTAAAGAGTTGAGAGCGTTATCACATGGTGACTGAGCCTGATTGTAAAGGGAGCATAGAGTGGAGCATACTCTGGGCACGTTAGAACCCAAGTTCTTAAACCATGAATATGGACCCCTTTTATTCTCCCAAAGTCTAGCGGATGTTTGCTGAAGACTTGCTCGTATTCTTGCACTACCCTGTGGACCCGCTTCTTGTGATGTGAAGGTGTGGAGTCAGTGCCTACGTGTAATTCCTTACACCACTCCTCTGGTTGACTTGGTGAGCTGTCACTGAATGGGTGTGGTGAAGTAACGGTGGATGCTGTGGCTTGGATATCATATTAAATATAGGGACCCCCATACAGTAGTATGAGAAATTTTTTTGTATTCAATGATCGGTATTACCTTCAGGGGCGCGGCACGTGGACGTGCGTTCCATTAGCCTCACTGCATTCCACTCCCATACAGGAAGTGGGCGCAGCTATTACTACGGTCGCACATAAAAGAACCCACAGCCACCACTGCACACAGCTGACTCCACCACTGGAAACCCACTTCTACACCAACGCAGGTAAGACAGGATCGGCACCTCTATGCTCCCGTTACAATCAGGCTCAGTCACCATGTGATAATGCTCTCAACAATTTAGTTGCAGGCTTCCCCTTGCTTCACCTCCACTGGCTGTGCTGCCATTTCCTCTCCCCCCTGGAAGGTATACTTTATTACACTATTTTCCTGTTTCCCTCTTCTCCCTTTTCCCATAACCTACCTTTATCTGCATTTGTGGGGTATCTATATACTATTTATATCACAGTTTTATTCATTAATACGGAAGGGAAGAGTGCGCGTGAGAGTGTTGAACTGCGGAGAGCAAGAGGTTAAGCTGCCCCGATTTGCCACCATTGATAAGCTGTTTACAGTAGATACACATGCTATCCAAGCAGCAGCAGCATCCACCATTACTGCACCCCACCCAGTCAGTGACAGCTCACCAAGTCAGCCAGAGGAGTGGTGTCAGGAATTACACGTAGGCACTGACTACACACCTTCACATCACAAGAAGGGGGTGCAAGTGTGACGCCCTGGACTAGCCAGTTAGTCACAGACATAACACACACACACACCCCCTTTCCCGGATAGTTACACTAGTCAGACACAAAACCGTTGTTGCCTCCCTCCAGGGGCTGATGTCCACACCAGGTGGGGCGGAGCCAGGCGGTTGGCCCCACCCACCAAGGAGTTCACAGGCCTGGAGGTGGGAAAACCAGTTAGTTAGTTGAAGTTCAGTTAAGAGTTGAACCGTGGAGGTAGTGAGTTCAGGGAAGAGCCCAGTTTTGGGTAGGAGTGCAAAACTGCTAGTGTCTGGGTCAGATCCCAGGCACTATGGGGAGATAAGGTATGCACACCAGTGACTATGTAAGGGGAATACATGAAATAGCAGAAACTGCTGTGTGAATACTGACTTGAAAAATTCAATAGCTATATGCAAGAGTGAATATGTGAAAAATGGAATCTGCATTACTGCCATGAACATATGAATCAAGAGAAATTTAGCTACTGAATTGATCAATGCAATAGAGCCCCAACACTACGCCAAAGTATTTCTCTACGTTGGGGTCCCTAGCTTGTGTGTGTCCTCTCATGCAGTTAAAAAACCTACCGTGTATGGGAAGCTGAGACCCAGGCTATTTATGCGTATGATATGGATTGGCAATAGGTGTGGTTGGGGAGGGTTCACAAACGAAAAAATACTAACAAATAGGAATAACGTTTGGAACACCATTCTAAGTCCGAACTGGGTGCAAAAACCTAAAAAAACATCACTATGGGGAGATAAGGTATGCACACCAGTGACTATGTAAGGGGAATACATGAAATAGCAGAAACTGCTGTGTGAATACTGACTTGAAAAATCCAATAGCATTAATTCACATAATCCTAGTGACTGCGCACACAACATGGCCAAACGAAAACAAAAGACAATACCTGGCCATTCAATCAAATGGAAACTCATAGGCAACACAGTCCATTAGACCAGGCAATTACATGCAGCCAAACAAAGTTCATGGGCCTTGCCTCAGAGTCGAACCCACAACCTCTTGGAGAACAAGCAAAGAGCCTACCACTAAACCAACTCAGTGAAGTTGGAAACCGACTCTACATTAATTAACATAATCCTAGTGACTGCGCACACAACATGGCCAAACAAAAGCAAAAGACAGTACCTGGCCTATCAATCCAATGGAAACTCATAGGTAACACAGTACATTGGACTAGGCAATTACATGCAGCCATACAAAGCCCATGGGTCTTGCCCCAGAGTCGAACCCACAAACTCTTGTAGCCAGGGCAAAGAGCCTACCACTACACCAACACAGAGAAGTAGGTGAATGACTCTACATTAATTCACATAATCCTAGTGACTACGCACACAACATGGCCAAACAAATGCAAAAGACATTATCTGGCCTATCAATCCAATGGAAACTCATAGGCAACACAGTCCATTAGACTAGGCACTTACATGCAGCCATGTAAAGTTCATGGGCATTGCCTCAGAGTCAAACCCACAACTTCTCGCAGCCAAGCAAAGAGCCTACCACTACACTAACACAGAGAAGCGGGAAACTGATTCTACATTAATTCACATAATCCTACCGACTGCGCACACAACATGGCCAAACAAAATACAATACCTGGCCTATTCATTCAATGAAAACTCATAGGCAACACAGTCCATTGGACTAGGCAATTACATTCAACCATACAAAGTCCATGGGCTTTGCCTCAAAGTCAAACCCACAACTTCTTGTAACCCAAGGAAAGAGCCTACCACTACACCAACACAGAGAAGAGAATGACTCTACGTTAATTCACATAATCCTAGTGACTGCGCACACAACATGACCAAACGAAAACAAAAGACAGTCCCTGGCCTATCAATCCAATGGAAACTCATAGACAACATAGTCCATTGGACTACGCAATTACATGCAGCCATACAAAGTCCATGGGCCTTGCCTCAGAGTCATACCCACAATCTCTGGCAGAACAAGCAAAGAGCCTACAACTTCACCAACACAAAGAAGTAGGAAGCTGCGTCTACATTAATTCACATAATCCTAGTGACTGCGCACACAACATGGCCAAACAAAAGCAAAAGACAGTACCTGGCCTATCAATCCAATGGGAACTCATAGGCAACACAGTTAATTGAACTAGGCAATTACATGCAGCCATACAAACTCCATGGGCCTTGCCTCAGAGTCAAACCCACAACCTCTTGCAGCTAAGCAAAGAGCCTTCCACTACAGCAACACAGAGAACTGGGAAACTGATTCTACATTAATTCACATAATCCTACCGACTGCGCACACAACATAACCAAACAAATGATAATACCTGGCCAATCAATCCAATGGAAACTCATAGCCAACACAGTCCATTGGACTAGGCAATTACACGCAGCCATATAAAGTCCATGGGCTTTGCCTCAGAGGCAAACCCACAATTTCTCGCAGCCCAAGCAAAGAGCCTACCACTACACCAAGACAGAGAAGTTGGAAACTGAGTTTACATTAGTTCACATAATCCTAGTGACTGCGCACACAACATGGCTAAACAAAAGCAAAAGACAGTACCTGGCCTATCAATCCAATGGGAACTCATAGGCAAAACAGTTAATTTAAATAGGCAATTACATGCAGCCATACAAACTCCAGGGGCCTTGCCTCAGAGTCGAACCCACAACCTCTTGCAGCTTAAGCAAAGAGACTACCACTACACCAACACAGAGAAGTAGGTGAATGACTCTACATTAATTCACATAATCCTAGTGACTGCGCACACAACATGGCCAAACAAAAGAAAAAGACAGTACCTGGCCTATCAATCCAATAGAAACTCATAGGCAAAGCAATCAATTGGACTAGGCAATTACATGCAGCCATACAAAGTCCATGGGCCTTGCCTCAAAGTCGAACTCACAACCTCTCGCAGCTCAAGCAAAGAGCCTACCACTACACCAACACAGAGAAATGTAAACCTGACTCTACATTATTTCACATAATCCTAGTGACTGCGCACACAACATGGCCAAACGAAAACAAAAGACAGTAACTGGCCTATCAATCCAATAGAAACTCATAGGCAACACAGTCCATTGGACTAAGCAATTACATGCAGCCATTCAAAGTCCATGAGCCTTGCATTAGAGTCGAACCCTCAACATCTCGCAGCCCAAGCAAAGAGCCTACCACTACACCAACACAGAGAAGTGGGAAACTGACTCTACATTAATTCCCATAACCCTAGTGACTGTGCACACAACATGGTCAAACAAAAGCAAAAGGCAGTACCTGGCCTATCAATCCAATGGAAACTCATAGGCAACATAGTCCATTGGACTAGGCAATTACATGCAGCCATACAAAGTCCATGGGCCTTGCCTCAGAGTCAAACCCACAACCTCTGGCAGAACAAGCAAAGAGCCTACAACTACAAAAACACAAAGAAGTAGGAAGCTGCGTCTACATTAATTCACATAATCCTAGTGACTGCGCACACAACATGGCCAAACAAAAGCAGAAGACATTACCTAGCCTATCAAGCCAATAGAAACTCATAGGCAACACAGTCAATTGAACTAGGCGATTACATGCAGCCATACAAACT
>NW_027444769.1:0-17493 GCF_048569485.1 Anomaloglossus baeobatrachus | reverse complement strand
TTTCAGTTGTTTCACACTTTTTTGTTAAGTATTTCATTCCACATGTGTTAATTCATAGTTTTGCTGCCTTCAATGTGAATCTACAATTTTTAGAGTCATGAAAATAAAGAAAACTCTTTGAATGAGAAGGTGTGTCCAAACTTTTGGTCTGTACTGTGTATGTATATATATATATATATATATATATATATATATATATACATATATACACACAAATTTATTTTAAATGTCAAATGTATTTTTGTACATTTTGAGTTGTTTGGTTAATATTCCTTAACGTTAACTTTAACAGATGAAAATAAACTATTAAAGTGAAAAAATTGCATTTTGCATTTAGTTGCATAATAATTCTGCATGCTAATAGTTGGCCAATAATAATGCAGAAATAATTATTCTCCTAAAAAATTCAAATATTTAAATTTAAATATTTAGGTTTCATTTTCATTAACTTTTTTGGATTGACCAACAGCAGTAAAGTTTTTCAGTAATAAAGTTAATCATCAAAAATACAAATTGCCTAATAATTATGCACACAGTGTACATAACCATGTAGTCTGTAAAGATATTTTAAAACTTTTATGGTTGTATTGGCAAAAGTTTGAATTAAATATCTTTGGTTATTTTTGTTAGTTTGATTTTTGTGACTTATGTAGCAATTAGTGATATCGTATATGCAGCCAATGTTTTATTCCTATTTTCAATTAAAATCTGAAGACACAATATAAATTTGCTAATTACTTCATTAGTCTAAGTTTAAATAATTTGTAATATTTGCATAAACTTTTTGTACCTCAGTACATCATGAATGTTTTATCTCTTCTGGCCAGAATTCTAATGCTAATACCACATGCTGCTCTCTAAGATGTCAAAGCACAATAGGACATCAGTGGAAAAATTCATTTCTAAAAATGGATTTTCTCAAGTGGACATCACGCTGCTTCATAATTCTGCTTGGTTTTATCTGCACTTTACATGTGTTTGTCTCAGTCTTAGCCTCACTGACTCTAGCTAATGAAAGATGTCTACGTTTTTGTGGATATTTTAGCTGAGCACCTCCTCTGCTTGCTTACTTAAGTATTAAGTGCAATTGTTTTACTTTAGCACAAGTATAGTAAAGTATAATGTACAATAGTATATTGGAAATGCTACTATATATATATATATATATATATATATATACTGCACATGTCTGGTTGTTGTAATGCTATGTTCCTGCTGGTGATTTTAGTTAACCGGTAGCAAATGGTCAGCTCTAAGGAAGTTGTGTTTGACATTGTTTCATCCCTTTTTGTCTTAGTTTTCCACATTTGCTGGGCCAAATGGTTTGCATATTTTGTCTTGTGTAGTCTAATTTTGCCTACTTTTTTGTGTGTGCATGTGTTTTGGATAAAACTTGGCCAAGACAAAGCCAATTTTATAACCAGATATCAGGAAGCTTATTATTCTGACAGTGAAGTCAGGCAAAAGCCAGAAGAGCTAGGTATGGAATTCAACTGTTCTCAGAGTCAAGTGTAACATATTTGAAAGAAATAAAGAAAGAAAAGAAGGTTATGGAACAGCTGACAAACCTAGAAGTGGACGACCACGGAAAACTTCCTCCAAGTTGATCACATTATTAAGAAAAAGTCAGTATGTGATATCCCTGAGAGTGCAGTAGAGCACTGAAAGTAGAATATGGGGTCAAAGTGAGTTACCATACGATTGTGGTGCAACGATTAAGAGCAGTAGGCTTAAGTGCACGAGCTCCAGTCAAGAAGTCTTTCATCTCCACAAAGAACTGGAAGGTCCGACTTGAGTTTGCCAAACAATACAACCAATGGTCTAAGGTGTTGTGGTTGGATGAATTGAAGCTCAATCTGTTTGGTACTGATGGAAAGTTGGAAAATACCCAGTTGGAAAATGTAATCATGTAAGGTACCAAACACCTATAGTGAAACATGGGGATGGCAATGTCATTGTTTGGGGTTGCTTTTCTGTATTTGCCATTTGTCCTTGGCATAGAATTGATGGAAATATTAATGCTACCATTTTCAAAGATATACTGGAGAATGCTGGCACATGGTAAAACCAAAGTAGGTAGGGCTGGAATTTCCAGCAAGACAATGATCCCAAGCACACATGCAATTTAGTCAAAAATTGCTTAGCAAAGAAAAATGTTTGCACTGTTCCAATGACCAAGCCAATCACATGATTTACACCCTATAGAGCACCTATGGGATGAGTTAGGGCAACGAGTTGGGGCCCGTACCCAGAGCAATAAAGATGAATTGTTTGCAAATTTACAAATGGAATGGAGCAAGATCCCTCAAGAAGTCTTAAATGCCCCGTCGGTGTGGTGTAGTAATTAAAGCAAGAGGTTATGCTACAAAATTGAAAAATAGCGAATCACTCTCTTTGATGTGATCAATAAATAGTAGATGCAAAACTTTTGGCAGTCAGTTTTCTTTAATTAAATGACCAGACCTCTATTCAAAAGCATTTTGCTTAAAATTAAGGTTGTGCATGATGAAAACTTCATGCACTTTCAATTCCTCACCAGGAAAAACAGGGGCAGACAATGACAGCTTGCAGTCCCTGTGCAAGAAATTGTACCTGGGCCGTTTCCTATGGTGGCATAGTCACTAAATCCCCATATACTACATCACTACACCCCCCATATACTACACCTGTAGCAAACTACACCACTACACCCCTATATACCACATCACTACACCACTATATACTACACCTGTAATAAACTACACCACTATATGCTACACTGTAAGATGACACCACTTCAGCCCCATATACATCACTACTAGAGTTGAGTGCGGTTCGTGGTTCGCGGTTCTCCAGTTCGCAGTTCGAGTGATTTTGGGGGGTGTTCTAGATAGAACTAGAACTCGAGATTTTTCTTAAAAGCTTGACAGTTCGAGTTACGTTCGAGAACGGTTCTAGCAGCAAAAGCATGGCTTTTTACAGCTACAGTGTGCAGGGAGCCATCGCTGGCAGCCTGCCAGAAGCTGGTAACCAAGATAAACATCGGGTATCCAAGCAAAGCGCTTTGGTTAGTAACCCGACATTTATCCTAGTTACGTGTGCAGGAAGCCGACACTTCCCCAATCAGCTCGCTCCGCCCCCTCCTGCACGCGGCATGTACACACACACACACACACACACTCACAATCACCTGTCTCCAGCCACACAGTCCACGACACTGTCGTCCTCAGCGCTACATGGCCCCGCTAGGCTCCACCCACTTCGCACTCCGCCGCCAGCACACATGGCCCCGCTATGCTCCGCCCACCTGTCACTCTGCACACATGGTCACGCTGGGCTCCACCCACCTGGCACTCTGCACACATTACCCCGCTAGGCTCCGCCACCCTGGCACTCGGCACACATGGCCCCGCTAGGCTCCGCCCCACTCACACTCGGCACACATTACCCCGCTAGGCTCTGCCCACCTGGCACTCTGCACACATTACCCCGCTAGGCTCCGCCCACCTGGCACTCTGCACACATGGTCCCACTAGGCTCCACCCACCTGGCACTCTGCACACATGGCCCCACTAGGCTCCACCCACCTGGCACTCTGCACACATTACCCCGCTAAGCTCCGCCCACCTGGCTCTCTGCACACATTGCCCCGCTAGGCTCCGCCCGCCTCGCACTCCACACACATGGCCCCGCTCGGCTTACCTGCGGTGATGAAGTCCCACTATCCCGACCTCAGCGCCGTCACTGTCCTCCATGGCCGCCGCTTGTCACATCACCTTCTCTCGCTTCCGACCCGAGACTGGGACTAGCGGTGATGTCACGGGCCGCTTGCGATACTTGGCTGTGAAGGTCATTGAACTCAGTGACAGGTGATGTCAGCAATGCAGGAGATCAGCGCAGGTAATGTACCTCGCTGACAGCAGCACTTGTCATGCCCTGCAGTGACCTGGGCTGACCCATTGATGTTAGCTCAGGTCACTGCATTGCTCTCCCAGCCAATGGGGAACATCCTGCTCTTCATTGACTGGGACAGTGTGGATCGTCATGGGAACCCCTTGGATTACAGCAGACCTGGATTTGTTTTTCTTTCTAATAAATTGGTGAAAGAGGCAATGTGTTGGGCAGTGTTTTTTCAAATAAAAATGTGTTTGTCATCTATTTTTTTTTATTACTGACTGGGTTGGTGATGTCGGGTATCTGATAGACGCATGACATCACTAACCCCAGGGCTTGATGCCAGGTGACATTACACATCTGGTATTAACCCCATATATTACCCCGTTTGCCACTGCACCAGGGATGAGCGGGGGCGAAGCACCAGGATTGGCGCATCTAATGGATGCGCCACTTCTGGGGCGGCTGCGGCCTGCTATATTTAGGCTGGGGAGAGTCCAATAACCATGGACCTCCCTAGTCTGAGAATATCAGACCCCAGCTGTCTGCTTTACCTTGGCTGGTGATCCAATTTTGGGGGGACCCCACGTGTTTTTTTTTTTTAAATTATTTATTTAATTTAAAATAACAGAGTGAGGTGCCCTCAGCTTTGGATTACCAGCCAAGGTGAAGCTGCCAGCTGTGGTCTGCAGGCTGCAGCCGTCTGCTTTACCCTAGCTGGCTACAAAAATAGGGGGGAACCCCACATCATTTTTTTTTCATTTTTTTGGCTAAATACAAGGCTAAGCACCCCTTAGTGCCCCATGAAAGGCACCAAAGGGTGCAAAATTACAAAATGCAGGAGAGTGGGACATTATGTGTCATTCTGCCATTATAATGACAGAAAAGACTGATATGAAGTGTACAAGCACAAGAAAATCACCAGAGAGCTCTACGCTGTGAAAAGCAGTAGAAAATGGCACTGGAGTGAATATGTGACCGCCTCATTTGGTTGAAGCTATGGATCTGTACCGCCCTGGGGGCTCGGCTGCTCTCCGCCGAGCCGCTCGGATCCGGGCTCGGGTTGTCAGTGGCTCGAGCGCCTCGGACCGGGGGCCACACCGCTCTGGAAAGGGGGGGGTTTGGTTGTTTGGTTAGGGGTGGACCGGTTTCATGGCCGGAGCCCCGGTGACCGGTAACAGTTCGTGACGTCACCCATGGGTCATGGTGAGGTGATGGGCACCACCGCTGCGGTGAGGGTGCGGGGGCTCGTCCGGGATCGGTGCTGGGTCGCAGCTAGGTGTTGATTCCTCCATGGGTAGGGGGTTTGTTGGTCCCGGGGCCAGGTGGCAGGAGCGGGGGGTTGCAGGACGCAGGGGCTCGCTTGCAGCGCGGTGCCTGATGGCACTGGTGTACTCACAATTAAACCACACAGAGTCAATGGTAAACCGAGTTCGATGTAGATCGGTGCCCGCAGCCGGCTGCGTGTGTCCCCAGTGAGGTTGATGATGTCGCCTTTCTCCTGCACCTTTAAATTTGCTATAGTGACTCCTATGCTTCAGCAACGGTAGTCCGCTCCCCGGCTTTTGGGTACCGGAGGAGCCCTTTTGCCCACAGGCGCTGGCCCTTTGGATCTCTGGCCCTTGGTGGTGGCTCTTATCCGGAATCGGTGGGCTGTTGCCGTCTATCAGGACTTTGGGTGGGAATGAACCCCTGAGGTCCAGACCGCAATCAGTAGATTTGTCTGAGCCCGGTTGCTTCTGGGTTAGAACGGGGTCTGAGTACCCTGCCTGGTGCTCCGGTTGACTTGTTAACTCCCCGATTCGGGTCCAAAGGGTCACCACCCTCTTCTCGATCCCTACGGTTCCACAGTTGAGTCCCTGACCGGACTCCAGCAGACGGCCACCACCGTCTGCCTGCCAGACCGTTCCAAGGGGCCCTAGCTCTGTCCTAGGCCCCTGACTCTCAGCTCACCACTTTTACTCCTCTCACTACTCCTCTCCCCACTCGACTCACTTGTCCTTTCCCTGCCTCAGGCCAGCAGACTCCTTGGAGGGCGTGCCTATCCGCCTGGCTCTGCCCAACTGGTGCGCCTTGCTAGACCTGAGGGAGGCGGTCAGGACTTGTTGGCTACTGGTGCCTCACTGGGGTGGGGGTGTGTGTGGTGTTGTGTGTTGTTACCTGTGACCCCTGGGGGTCCAGGGCATCACAGATCCTGGGTAAATTTATGTATTTTCCCTCCTTCAGTTTTTTTGCAGTACGCAAACAAACGGAAGGCACACGGATGACATACGGACCGTATATGGAACAGAAACGGATGCCACACGGATGCAGCCATAAAAAAAACAAACCGTTTTTTGCGGACCGCAAAAACTGATCGGTCGTGTGAATGTAGCCTTATTCTGATCTGCCGTTTATAAACAGCAGGCAGAAATAAGTGAATAGCGCCCCCCAGCGTCAGAAAATCTCTGGGGATTCAGGGGGTAGCTGAGACCCTGGAGATCATGATTTAGGCCGGTTTTTCCGGTCCCCGCTCACGTGATCACTGGTATACACCGTATACCGATGATCACGTTACAGTAAATGACAGCGTCGGTAAAAAATTATTTATCTCCCATCTGGCATGAACAAACATGATAAATCTCCACCCCGGTCCCCTCCGGTCCCCCAGTGTCGCCAAAGTGCCCCCCCCCCTGGCCCACTCCCGGAAATCCAAGATGGCCACACGCACAGCGCGATGGCCACATTCACCCTACTCCCCTGATTTCTGTCGCATGTGCCATGACACATGTGACAGAAAACTCCTCCCTAGGCCCTGCCAGGTCACCCCCTATAACCCCATCGGTGTTCCCCAATGTCCCACGGTGCCTGTGCAGCGTTGATCTCCCGCGGCCCTCTCCTTCACAATAGACGCTGCCGCATGCACAGAGCGGCTGTCAGCTCAGCTTCCTGTGTACAGACACAGTGAGTGGTGGTTATGCATCTGTAAGCTAAATGTGCTGCACGGTGGCTCAGTGGTTAGCACTGCAGTCTTGCAGCGCTGAGGTCCTGGGTTCAATTCCCACCAAGGACACCATCTGCAAGGAGTTTGTATGTTCGTCCCGTTTTTACGTGGGTTTCCTCCAGGTACTCTGGTTTCCTCCCACACTCCAAAGACATACAGATAGGGAATTTAGATTGTGAGCCCCAATGGGGACAGTGTTCCCAATGTACGCAAAGCGCTATGGAATTAATAGTGCTATATAAATGAATAAATTATTATTATTACTGCAATGCCCTGCTCATGAGGTAAGGAACATAGTTGATCAGGAGAGCTATATACTACATTTCCAAATGGAGGTATTTGATTTTATAGTTGCCCTGCTGAATGACTACCAAACATGAGTGTCCGTTATACGCCACAAGAAAACACATCTAAATAGCCTTGCTCTGTTGTTTAGTATTCATTCAGATGGATAACTGGACTTAAAGGGGTATTCCATCTCCAAGATCCTATCCCCAATATATAGTAGGTGGAATAGCAATAATATCAGCAAATACCAATATTTGGAAATGTAGAATAGTTCTCCTGATTAGGCATGCCCTTACCAGTCATGAGCAGGGCATTGCAGCTTTGGTATCAACCGTTACGACATGGACTCTGCTGCTGTGGACCCGGGGGGACATGGAGGGTCTGCACTCTGTGAGGTAGCGTGGTCGGCTGCGCAGCGGAAGACACGAGATCCAGGCATTAAGGTTCACAGCACACGGTTTAATGTCCAAACAAAAGTCCACACCAATATACATGTGCCTCTCCAGCAGAGAGCTCAGGGAGTTCTGTTCACTCCCTCACACCCGGCACACCTGCCCTTGTTCCTGATTCTATTTAACCCTTCCTTCAGCCTGTAGGGAAACAGCATTAACCCTAGAGTGGATTTACTTTCAATCATGGAGTGAGCACAACCGGGGCGAGACATACCGGCCGTCATAGATAACCCCGGTCACAGTCTCACAACTCCTAGAAAAAGGGGGATACGTTCCCTGAGTGTCTCCCCCCATATTCTAGACGGTCCAGAGTAGTGATGAGCGAGTACTAAAAAGCTCGGGTGCTCGAGGCTCAGTCCGAGCATCCCAAGATACTCGTGTACTCGGCCCGAGCACCGAGCCCAATGTTATCCTAAGGGAGACCCGAGTATTTTTATGAAATGACCCCCGGCAGCATGTAGAAACCCTAAAAATGTCACAAAAGTCTCAGAAGAGTGCTCAAATGACATGGCAACAGCATGGGGAAGACCCCTTGAAGCATTTATCACTCAAAAGTCACAGCTGTGAACAATTTTGTCCGCATTTTACGCCATTTTTACGGACTCACTAGAAAACCTTCAAAAATGACACCAAAATGAATTTTCATGGCGGAAATGTTAAGGGCACATACCCATTAGTGAGATAGAGCTGGTGTATGTTACTTTTGGAGATTACATGAAAGATTTTACGTGAAAACATTGGGTGGCACTCCGATGTCCCTGAGAAGAGACGTACATGAAGGCCTCTTGAGTCTATTGTGCCCATTTTGAGGAAGTGAGTCTTTGTAGTATTTTCCTTTGCCAGGGCAGTCCAAAATTGTGAGGTTCACCAATGCCCCTGCATACAGACGTGCATGAGGGCCTGTAAACCTGAAGTGCCCATTGTAAGGAAGTGGGTCTATTGTAGTATAGCCCTTAGGCAGGGCAGCCAACAATTGGGAGGCTCCACATTGTCACTGGATAGAGACGTGCATGAGGGCCTGTAAACCTGAAGTGCCCATTGTAAGGAAGTGGGTCTATTGTAGTATAGCCCTTTGGCAGGGCAGCCAAAAATTGGGAGGCTCCACATTGTCCCTGGATAGAGACGTGCATGAGGGCCTGTAAACCTGAAGTGCCCATTGTAAGGAAGTGGGTCTATTGTAGTATAGCCCTTAGGCAGGGCAGCCAAAAATTGGGAGGCTCCACATTGTCCCTGGATAGAGACGTGCATGATGGCCTGTAAACCAGAAGTGCCCATTGTAAGGAAGTGGGTCTATTGTAGTATAGCCCTTTGGCAGGGCAGCCAAAAATTGGGAGGCTCCACATTGTCCCTGGATAGAGACGTGCATGAGGGCCTGTAAACCTGAAGTGCCCATTGTAAGGAAGTGGGTCTATTGTAGGATAGCCCATAGGCAGGGCAGCCAAAAATTGGGAGGCTCCACATTGTCCCTGGATAGAGACCTGTTAGGTTCTTAGTGTGTCCGTGCTTGCATTTAAAAACCGCACGTGTGTGCCTGTTGGTGGCAGCGTTCAGGTGCACTTGTGTGCGTTTTGCACAAACTTGGATATAACGCACAAGTCTAGTGAATACACATCAGCACAGCATTGCAAAATGCGCAAGGGCGTTGGCAACGAACAATGAAGTGGACGTGATGGTGGTGCAGGCAGAGACCGAGGTCATGTGCAAGCTCTAATTTCGCCACAACAAAGGGCCACATCTACTCGCTCGCACATCCTGTCCCAAATTCTTGGGGACCGCAGCAGTACACCGCTCTTGAACCAAGACCAGTGTCAACAGGTTGTTAGTTGGATAGCGGATAATGCTTCCAGTCAGATTGCCACCACCACAAACACTCTGTCTTCCACACGGTCAAGAGTCAGTAGCCGTGATACTGCACCGCACATTTCAGAACCTGATCCTCCTTCCTACCACCAGGCCGAGTACACGTCCACGGCCACACGGAAGAGCTGTTCACATTTCCATTCACACATTCTGGCCTCTCGCCAGCTCCTGTTGAAGTGGGTCATGACGAGATTGTAAGTACAGATGCCCAAATATTTGAGCAGCCACGTTCTCACGAAGTTGGCAATGTGTCTCAACAAGGGGTGGACGATGATGAGATACAATTGTCAGGAAGTCAGGAGGAGGAGCAGGGTGCGGAAGAGGAAGACGACGTGGTGGATGATCCAGTAACAGACCCAACCTGGCAGGAGGATATGCAGAGCGAGGACAGCAGTGCACAGGGGGAGGGAGGCGTAGCATCCCAACAGGCAGTAAGAAGCAGGGTGGTGGCCCCAGGCAGAAGTCAGGCAACCGTTCCCCGAAACAACAACACGACACAAGGTGCCTGTACAAATGTTAGGTCTTCCCGAGTCTGGCAGTTTTTTAAGTTTGCTCCAGATGATTCTAAAAAGGCCATTTGCAACACCTGCCGTGCCAGCATCAGCAGGGGTACCAAAACTAGCAGCTTGACCACCACCAGCATGATCAGGCACATGTCAGCCAAGCACCCGACTTTGTGGGATGTACAACAGAGTCGAGGAGCAGTGCTTGCTGATGTCAAGCCTCCTCCGGCCCTGCACCAGCAGTTGCCCACGCAGAAATAACAACATCATCAAGCATGTCCTTGTCCCAGCGCAGCGTTCAGTTATCCATTCAGCAAACCTTTGAACGCAGGCGAAAATACACTGCCAACGCCCCACATGCCACACTTCTAAATGCTAACATTTCACGACTGCTTGCGCTGGAAATGTTGCCTTTTAGGCTGGTGGAGACAGAAGCATTCCGCGACCTGATGGCGGCAGCTGTCCCACGTTACTCGGTCTCCAGCCGCCACTATTTCTCCGGGTGTGCCGTCCCCGCATTGCATAACCACGTGTCACAAAACATCACACGTGCCCTGAACAATGCTGTTTCAGCCAAAGTCCACCTAACCACAGACACGTGGACAAGTGCTTGTGGGCAAGGCCGCTACATCTCGTTGATGGCACACTGGGTTAATATTGTGGAAGCTGGGACCCAGTCTGAGCGAGGACGGAGCACGTCCTTCCCACTCCAAGGTTTGCAGGCCCTACCTCAGTCAGGGTTTTACCTACACTCTACAGCTCCGGAATGTCATGCTCCTCAGCCTCCTCCTGCGCATCCTCATCCACTTTACCCTCCACACCAGTCCCAAGCTGGAAGCACTGCAGCACTGCCTCGGCGAAGCGGCAACAGGCTGTGCTGAAGCTAATCTGCATAGGTGACAAACCCCACAATACAGAAGAGGTGTGGACAGCTCTGAAACAGCAGGCAGATCACTGGCTCACACCTCTGAACCTAAAACCAGGAAAGGTTGTGTGTGACAATGGCCGGAACCTGGTGGCGGCTTTGAGGCGAGGCCAGCTGACACATGTTCCATGCGTGGCCCATGTGCTCAACCTCGTGGTTCAGCGGTTTCTAAAGTCATACCCAGAGCTGTCTGATCTGCTGGTAAAAGTTCGCCACCTGTCTGCACATTTTCGAAAGTCACCTACTGCTTCAGCCGGCTTTGCCGGCTTTCAGCGCCATTTGCATCTTCCAGCTCACAGACTGGTGTGTGATGTCCCCACGCGTTGGAATTCAACTCTGCACATGTTGGTCAGGATATGTGAGCAGAAGAGGGCAGTTGTTGAGTACCTGCATCACCTAAGCCGTCGGGAAATGGGTCAAACTCCACACATAACACCTGAGGAGTGGAGATGGATGTCCGACCTATGTACCATCCGCCAAAACTTTGAGGACTCCACCAAGATGGTGAGCGGCGATGAGTTGGAGCAAGAAACAGTAGTGGGTGTGGGTGATAACACACAGCCCAGCCTCGTCTCATCACAACGTGCAGTGGAGGACTATGACGAGGAGGAGGATGAAGACATGGAGCAACTCTCCGGCCAAATTGAGGATATGACATGCAGTCATATCCTCGGTTCAGCGTGGCTGGCCAGAGGACAGGGTAGATGATGAGGAGGAGGAGGAGGAGGAGGACAGCATGTTCAGTCATCGTGTTGGTCAGGATACTGAAGTGATGGCTGTTAAGAGTCTGGCGCACATGGCTGACTTTATGGTAAGCTGCCTGTCTCGTGACCCTCGCGTTAAGAACATCTTGGCTGACAATCATTACTGGTTGGTAACACTGTTAGACCCACGCTAAAAGGAGAATTTTATGTCTCTTATTCCCGAGTCGGAGAGGTCAGGCAAAATGCAGCAGTTCCAGAAGGCCATAGTCACGGAAGTAGGCAAAGCATTCCCCTCACAAAACGCTAGCGGCATAGGTCAGGAATCAGTGGACAACCAAGGCGTACAGCCGAGAGGGGCACAAGTCCAATCCGCCAGAGGTAGGGGAAGTCTTTAAGATGTGAGACAGTTTTCTCAGCCCCTCACATACCACAGCCCCTGAGGTGTGGGGTAGTGCCACAAGAAATTCTAAGTTTGCCCAGATGCTCAAGGAGTACCTTGCAGATCGAACAACTGTACTCCGACAGTCCTCTGTGCCTTACAATTATTGGGTATCCAAGCTGGATACGTGGCATGAATTGGCTCTCTACGCCTTGGAAGTCCTGGCCTGCCCTGCCGCTAGCGTTTTGTCAGAGCGTGTTTTTAGTGCCGCAGGTAGAATCATTACAGATAAACGCACCCGCCTGTCAACTGAAAATGCTGATAGGCTGACTCTGATCAAGATGAACAAGGGTTGGATTGGGCCAGACTTCACCAGCAAATGACAGCGGAATTTAAAGTTTGTAACGGGAATTTGCCATGTACCTCCACTCACCCATGGGTACACACTTCGGGACTTTGGCTAATCGCTGGACTGCTCCTCCTTCTCCTCATGCGCCACCATGATGACCGTTACAATAGTTAGGCCGTTGTTTCAGGTATACCCCCAGTGGTACATTTTTTCGCCCATTCTTTCAGAATGGGCATTACAACGACAGGAGACCCGCTCCTTTGCAATGGGAACAATGTTTTGAGGCCCTCATGCACGTCTCTATCCAGGGACAATGTGGAGCCTCCCAATTTTTGACTGCCCTGCCAAAGGGCTATACTACAATAGACCCACTTCCTTACAATGGGCACTTCAGGTTTACAGGCCATCATGCACGTCTCTATCCAGGGACAATGTGGAGCCTGACGCTGCCACCGACAGGCACACACGTGCGGTTTTTAAATGCAAGCAAGGACGCAATAAGAACCTAACAGGTTTTTAGGAGCGACAATTACTGAGAAGTTTGACACTATCAGACACTGCTGACTGACGTGTATTATTCACTAGACTTGTGCGTTATATACTAGTTTGTGCAAAACGTGCACCTGTACGCTGCCACTGACAGGCACACACGTGCGGTTTTTAAATGCAAGCACGGACGCAATAAGAACCTAACAGGTTTTTAGGAGCGACAATTACTGAGAAGTTTGACACTATCAGACACTGCTGACTGACGTGTATTATTCACTAGACTTGTGCGTTTTATACTAGTTTGTGAAAAACGCACACAAGTGCACCTGTACGCTGCCACCGACAGCCACACACGTGCGGTTTTTAAATGCAAGCACGGACGCAATAAGAACCTAACAGGTTTTTAGGAGCGACAATTACTGAGAAGTTTGACACTATTAGACACTGCTGACTGACGTGTATTATTCACTAGACTTGTGCGTTATATACTAATTTGTGCAAAACGCACACAAGTGCACCTGTACACTCTCACCGACAGCCACACACGTGCGTTTTTTAAATGCACGCACGGACGCACTAAGAACCTAACAGCTTTTTAGGAGCGACAATTACTGAGAAGTCTGACACTATCAGGACTGTTTTAAACTGTGTACACCAGCCCCAGATATGATGAAGGCTGGTATACGGTAACCACTAGGAATGGCTATATACTCTGCATGCCTGTATACAGCTACAATAGTCCTGAGAAGGACTCTTCTGGTCACTAGCCTGTATTCCGACCTGGCTATACCCTGCCTGCCCTGCCTGTATACAGTAACAATAGTCCTGAGAAGGACTCTGCTCCTGTACTCCGACCTGGCTATACCCTGCCTGCCTGTATACAACTACAATAGTCCTGAGAAGGACTTCTGGTCACACTGTTTGCAGCCCTGCTACAGAAATAACTATAAAGGGCCGCAAACCTTTCCCTGAAGCAGCAACACTTTCCCTGAACTGACTGTCTGGATGGCTGTGTGCAGAGCACAGCGCGCCCACCGGTATAAAGGCTCGGTCACGCTGTGCAGGCCGGCCAATCACTGCAATTCCACAACTAACATGGCTGTGGCATTGCAGTGGTCTGCCAGCCAATCCCTGCATGAGGGCTGGCTCTCAAAAGAGCGACAACATGCAGGGATGAAGACCATGAGTACAGCACGAGTATCGCGAGATTACTCGGTCCCCGCCGAGTAGCCCGAGTACAGTGATACCCGTGCGAGTACCGAGTAGTGACAAGCATACTCGCTCAACACTAGTCCAGAGTCGTCGTGGGACTCCCTTATTTTTTTTTCTTACAATAAATTGGCGAAAGAGGAAATGTTTTGGGGATTGTTTTTTCAAATAAATTTTTTTTGTTGTTTTTTTTTTGTTAGTACTGACAGCTTATGATGTCGGGTATCCGATAGACGCCATGACATCACAAACTGCTGGGCTTGATGTCAGGTGACTTTACAGCTAGTATCAACCCCATTTATTACCCCGTTTGCCACTGCACCAGGGCACTGGATGAGCTGGGGTGAAGCGCCAGAATTGGCGCATCTAGTGGATGCGCCACATCTGGGGTGCCTGCGGCCTGCTATTTTTAGGCTGTGAATAACGATGGACCTTCCCACCCTGAGAATACCAGACCACAGCTGTCCGCTTTACCTTGGCTGGTGATCCAATTTGGGGGGACCCTACTTTTTTTTGTAATTATTAATATTTATAAAATAATTATAAAAAAAGAGCCTGGGGTGACCTCCACATTGGATCCCCAACCACGGTAAAGCTGCCAGTTGTGGTTTTCAGGCTACAGCCATCTTCTTTACCCTAGCTGGCTATCAAAAATGGGGGTCCCAACGTCCTTTTTTTTTTTAACTATTTTTTAAATAGAAAAAATTAATGGGCTTCCCTGTATTTTGATTGCCAGCCAAGGTAACGCCAGGCAGATGGGGGTGGCAACCCATAGCTGTCTGCTTTATCTGCACTGAGAATCAAAAATACCGCGGAGTGCTATGTCTTTTTTTTAAAGATTTATTTTTACTGCACTGTCATGTCAGGCAATCAAAATACAGGGAAGCCCTTTTTGTTTTTAGTTATTTAAATAAATAGTTAAATAAAATATATATGGGCTCCCGCTGCATTTTTTGTATTGCTAGCTAAGGGTAATCCAAGCAGCTACTGGCTGCTAACCCCCACTGCTTGGTGTTACCTTCACTGGCAATGGAAAATCCACGGAAGCATTTTTTATTTTTTTTTTCAAAAAACTACAAAAAAATGATGTGCACTTCGCCATATTTTTGTATGGTAGCCAGGTACAGCTGGCAGCTACGGGCTGCCCCCAACCCCCAGCTGCCTATTTGTACCTGGCTGGGAACTACAAATATAGGGAAGCCCTTGTTTTACTTAATTCATGAATTTTATGAAATAATTAGAAAAAAAAAAACGAAGTGGGCTTCGCCCCATTTTTGTGTCCAACCGGGTACAACTAGGCAGCTGGGGGATTGGAATCCACAGCACAGGTTAGCCCGAGGTTTCTGGGCCCCTCTGCTGCGAATTGCAGTCCGCAGCCACCCTAGAAAATGGTGCTCTCATAGAAGCGCCATCATCTGGCGCTGTATCCAACTCTTCCAACAGCCCTGAAGCTGGGTGGCTTGTTGGGTAATCATGAGTTAATACTGGCTTTGTTTTACTAGCTAGTATTAAGTCAGAGATTCTTAATGTCAGGCACGTTTGACCCGGCCATTAAGAATCTCCAATAAAGGGTTAAAAAAAACACCACACAGAAAAAAATACTTTAATAGAAATAAATACACAGGCACACTTAAAGACTCCATGTTTAATACCCCCTGTCAGCCCTCCACGATCCATGGTCTTCTGTCTTCTTTCCCCTTCAACACATGCAGCTCTGTCTGCTCCATCAGACAGCACAGCTGCATGGGGGAAGACGCTGTGCTCCGTGCAGAAATCTCTCTGTGAGAGTGACCACAGGCTCCCGGCTGTAAGCGGTGGCACAGGTTGCCATAGCAACGCTGCTCCGATTACGTGATTCCGGTGCTGCTTCGTGCTGGTAGGGGGACGTCCCCGTCACCGCTACCAAGAGCGTTGCTATGGCAACGGTGATCTCCGTTATTGACCGGCTGTGTCAGCCGGTCAGGAGCCGGCTTCTGCGGACGCTGGTAACTACGGTAAACATCGGGTAACAAAGAAGCCCTTTCCTTGGTTACCCGATGTTTACCGTAGTTACCAGCGT
Source organism: Anomaloglossus baeobatrachus (assembly GCF_048569485.1). NCBI lineage: Eukaryota > Metazoa > Chordata > Amphibia > Anura > Aromobatidae > Anomaloglossus > Anomaloglossus baeobatrachus. The sequence continues at coordinate 1,420 of NW_027444769.1, read as the reverse complement.
CCACCACTTTCACGCTGCTAGTGCCAGCTCCCTGCTCCCTGTACACATAGCCATACTACACATCGGGTTAAATGTAAATCGCATACTTGCAGCTTCATAACTTCCCACTCTCACCGCCAGCACCAGAGAATCCTGACCACGTGCAGTGTGCACACTGTGAGAATTCAGAAGGCTGCAGTCACAGAGTGACACAAGGAGTGACTGCAGACTCATCACAAATTTGGACATCCCCATTAATGCTCCTAACAACAAAATAAAAACATGGGGGTCCCATTGCGCTCACATCAGAAGCAATGCACAAGTGGGACCAAGGCCTAATGATAAGACTTTGTCAGCATCACAAATAAATATTTACATTCAGGTACCTTATAGATGATGTTTTCTCTAGTCATTTCTTTCTATTCTTCATCTTGTCCTGACGCAATGATGACTTTTCAAATTCACATGTCGTCTCTGCAGATATCCATCTTTTCTCCGGTCTTCTGCAGCACATACCAACACGATGCCCCTAAAAGTAGAAGAATGACTATAATACTTCTACTTAAAAATATCTGCCCTACACTGTGCCCCAGAATAAATAATGGCCCCTCACAGTATTCTCTGCACAAAATATGACCCACACTGTCCCTTTTATGGTACATGCCATCCATATTCCCTCTTTCCAAACTGAACCTACTGTTTACAGTGTCCTTTACACTGTGTCCCCTTATACTGCCCAGTCTTTATACTGTGCCTTCATAAGACTCCCCCTCCTTGCTATAACCTCACACTGTCCTCCCATTCTGCCCCCTCTCCATACCACCCCCCTCCACTACCAGGTTGTTATTCTGTGCCCCTCACATTCTTCTCATCCCTTACTGTCTCCTCACTACCTCCTGTATGTCCATATACTTTTCCACCTCACTCCCCATCCTGCCCACTTGCTCCTCATACCATGTCACTCTTTATTCTGTGTTCTCAAAATTTCTTTCCAGTTCTCTCCACATCATCTCTGTCCCCATGCATCACCCCTCATCCTCTCTGTCCCCCATACATGAAACCTCATCCTCTCTCTCCCCATGCATGAAACCTCATCTTCTCTCTCCCCATACTGTGTCCAAAGATGCTTCCCCCTCCCCATCCTCTATTCCCACCATACTCTGTCCACAGATAGTTCCCTCCCCCACCCATACTGTGTATATAGATATTGCCCCTCCCCACCCTCTGTCCCCCCCATAGTGTGTCCACAGATAGTTTCCTCCTCCACCCTCTCTCCCCCATACTGTTTCATAAATACTCCCCTCTCACCCCATAATGTTCCTCCTCCGTGTCTTCTTCAGCTCCACAGTGGAGCACTTATCAGCATTTCTCTGCTGCCTCCATACTGTGGCGCTGGCTTCCGGGTCGGCAGTCTGATCAGCTGACCTGATCACGTGAAAGC
>NW_027444768.1:0-17504 GCF_048569485.1 Anomaloglossus baeobatrachus | reverse complement strand
CATATGATCCAACTCATTGTCCTTTATGGAATAAAGATTCTAAGCATATGTGCACTCACTGCATTTTGTCGCATATTTCCGCATAGGAAATCTGAAGGATTTCTCAGTACCAGCAAAGTGAATGACATTCGCTAAGTCTTATACAAATGTTACTTAGTTTTTCCTTGCAGCAAATTTAGATCTACAGCATATCAATTCTTGCAGCAATTTTTGCTGCAGATTTACTCATACCAATGAGTAGGGAAAAATCCACAATAATAACACATGGATAAAAATGCAACATAAATGCGGCAAAAACGTATTTTAGGCACCTTCACAAATCCGTGAAAAATGTTTGTGTTTTGCAGGTGCGTATGGTCTATCATTGTACCGTGATTTTGGCACACTAGTGTTCACCCACCGTGTACTATCTGTGTGATAGCACATGGAGAGCAGGAACTTTTTACTCATCTGTCTCCAGGCAACTTTGCCTGCGGTGCTGATGTCTCCAGTGCTGCTGCTTTCGGGTCCGCGGTGCAGTGAATATTCATGAGCATAATGAACGTGCCTGGAAGCAGGAGACAGCAGGGCTGAAGACAACAGCGATGGAGACAGGTGTGTATAGAAAATCATTTTATTTTCAAAGACACGTGTTTTCTCTATTACGTGTCACACTGATGTCACACGAATCACATCAGTGTGTGTCCATGTGAAATCAGTGCTACCGGAGAAAATCGGACACACGTCCATGGAAAAAAAACACTGATGTGTGCACAGATCCACTGATTTTAATGGGTCTGCGTATGTCCGTGTCTTCGCTAAGTATGAAAACGAACGTCATACATATTGGAATCACTGACATGTGAAGGGGGCCTTAGGCAGCTTTTTCGTGCCAGCACATCAGGTTTTGCAGCAGAATTTTCTGCTGCAAATCTTGAACATGTGTACGTAGTCTAACATAATTCTACACCTACTGTTATTTTCTGATCCATGTAGCCCTTGTGTATATGTCAATAAGACATTAAAGGACGCAGAGTCCCGTCAATATCAATGACAGACACAAATCCACAACGACAGTGTCAAGCATCGATCCCAGCAAACAGGATTTTATAAGTGTGCGGACGATTGTAACAAGTATAGAGCGGGCAGCACGAGCCGGACAGTGAGCGCCACAGAAGTACCAAGCTTTATATTCATTAGTGTGTAAATCAGGTTCAGCACCGGGGCTTTTACATACAGTAATCAACATGCGGACATGGCCACTGCATTTTTGTGCCTGATGGAGTATATATTTATTAATTAAAAATAAAACTTGTTAGTTGAAAGTTCATGTGTGAATAACAGTCAGGTAGAACATTTCCTATTTTGGTCTCATGCCATCAAATTACTAACTGTAATGACATTATTTTACTATTCGCCAATTTAACTTTCTAGTTGACAAAATGCTTCTGAAGTGCAATATTATTATCTCGCCTGCTGACCACTCTACATAATCTTCCCCATCCTCGGGCATGAATGCTTTACTCTCAATGGCATAAATACGGAGTTATGAAACCCAGAACTGACCCTGTTAATACCCACTAGCAACTATTATGTAGTCTGAGCATGTCCTATTTATGTCAACCCTCTTCTTCCCCAAGGAACTTTTTCACCCAAAACTAAAATTAAGCAAGCGAGTCCTTGAGGTGTCCTTTACTGTCAAGTTGGTAACTTATTATCCATTCAGCTGTTTCTTTCCGGGTGCTATAATAAAAGGAAATAGTCACCATAGGAGCTACAAAAATTAAGAGGTCTACAATCTTTACCATGTCAAAGCCAGGGGCACATATAGAAATCGTGGGCCCCATAGCAGAAATTCTAATTGGGCCCTCCCCGCAAAAAAAATAATATTCGGCAAGGTCACAGAAGAGCATATCGCACAACTTTGCAGCCCTTATAAAGTAATTTTCCTTCTATTGAAGCCTTGAGAATCCCCTTTCATTGCATGATGCCAGCAAAAAAAAACCCAACACAGTAGGATACCCCGAAAGTAAATTCCTCCACAGTACACTCCACACGCACAGTATGATGTACCCTACTGTACCCCTACTCAACCTCCCTGGCACAGTAAGGTGACTTCAACACAGAATGATCCTCCGACTGTGACCCCCACACAGCCCTCCACACAGTATCATGGCCCCCACATCTCTCAACACAGTATGATGGCCCCAACACAACCCTCCACACTGTATAATTGCTCACACTAGCACTGCAAACAGTATAATGGCCCCACATTGCTTTCCATACAGGGCTCTATATTTAATGGTCTCTGCATTGCCTTTCATATAGTATAATGGGCCTTACATAGTCCTCCATGTAGTATAATGGGCCCAACATTGCCTTCCATATAGTATAATATGCCCCACATTTCCTTCCTTATAGTATAATGAGCCCCGCATAATCCTTCATATAATATAATGGGCCCCAGATTGCCTTCCATATAGTATAATGGGTCCCAAATAATCCTCCATATTAGTATAATGGCCCCACATTGCCTTACATATAGTATAATAAGCCCCACATTGCATTCCTTATAGTATAATGAGTCACATAATCCTCCATATAATATAATGGGCCCTACACTGCCTTCAGTAAAGTATGATGGGCCACATATTGCTCTCCATATGTTACATTGGTCCCCACATAGCGCTCCATATAATTTAATGGGCCCTACATTGCCTTCCATATAATAGAATATGCCCCACATTGCCTTCCATATAGTATAATGTGTCCCACATAATTTACCATATAGTATTATAGGCCATACACTGCCTTCTATGTAGTATAATGCTGCCAGACTGCTTTCCATATGTTATAATGGGCTATGCCAATACAGTTCAAAGTGCGATACCAGGTGGAGGGGCCTTATGCCGACACTGGCACCGAGTTCTCCCCCCACTGACTCATGGACCCTATTGTGGCCACGTGGTCTGCCACCATTGGCGGTATGCCACTGATCAAAGCCATCTAAGTATGCATCTGTATTGAGTATCACCCTATAGCAAATCACGTCAGATTTTAGCACCTAAAAAAATCCCCAAACTGTTTGTGAACATCCTTTAAGCTTAGGCTGTGTTCCTATGATGAACTTTTACCTCAGTATTTGTAAGCCAAAACCAGGAATGGGTAATAAATACAGAAGTGGTGACGTGTTTCTATTCTACCTTTCCTCTGTTTTTCACACTCCTGATTTTGACTTAGGGGTGCTTCACACACAGCGAGCTCGCTGCCGAGATCGCTGCTGAGTCACGCTTTTTGTGACGCAGCAGTGACCTTATTAGCGATCTCGCTGTGTGTGACACTGAGCAGCGATCTGGCCCCTGCTGCGAGATCGCTGCTCGTTACACACAGCCCTGGTTCGTTTTCTTCAAAGCCGCTCTCCCGCTGTGACACACAGATAGCTGTGTGTGACAGCGAGAGAGCGACAAATGAAGCGAGCAGGGAGCAGGAGCCGGCGTCTGACAGCTGAGGTAAGCTTGTAACCAAGATAAACATCGGGTAACCAAGGTGGTTACCCGATATTTACCTTAGTTACCAGCCTCCGCAGCTCTCACGCTGCCTGTGCTGCCGGCTCCGGCTCTCTGCACATGTAGCTGCTGTACACATCGGGTTAATTAACCCGATGTGTACAGCAGCTAGGAGAGCAAGGAGCCAGCGCTAAGCAGTGTGCGCGGCTCCTTGCTCTCTGCACATGTAGCTGCATTACACATCGGGTTAATTAACCCGATGTGTACAGCAGCTAGGAGAGCAAGGAGCCAGCGCTCAGTGTGCGCGGCTCCCTGCTCTCTGCACACACAGCTAAGCGGTGTGCGCTGGTAACTAATGTAAACATCGGGTAACCATACCCGATGTTTACCTTAGTTACCAGTCTCCGCAGCTTCCAGACGGCGGCTCCGTGCAAGCGCAGCGTCGCTTGCACGTCGCTGCTGGCTGGGGGCTGTTCACTGGTCGCTGGTGAGATCTGCCTGTTTGACAGCTCACCAGCGACCATGTAGCGATGCAGCAGCGATCCTGACCAGGTCAGATCGCTGGTCGGATCGCTGCTGCATCGCTAAGTGAGAAGGTACCCTAACAAATACTGAGGTAAATAGCCTACCGAATAGTCAACACATGCACGGGGCCTTAGGACTCCAAGAGGGTTTAAAGCTGATCTGTCATAAGATTTCACAATACAAATTGCATACAATAGGAAAAAGGTATTGTGGACCTGATGAGATTGGTGTACTTTCTCTGAAAATCCCTCTCAGAATGGCTATATAATCTTAAAATTAAAAAGTGTATTTTGGGAGTTTATTTAGAGCTGAGGATTTCCAATTATATATTTTTTTAACTCTATTGGCTTTCCGTAGCTAAAAATACTAATGTCTGCAGCACTCCCCGTTCCTTGCTCTAGCACCTACTCCTATGCTGCTCCTGCTCTCAGTAATTATTTACAGGCTGCGGCAACTGAAGCACATGTGACTGTTGCAGCCATATACTAGGCTCAGGGGTGAGACCAATTGCCTGAAACAAAGTTACAGTAATGCAGGACAATGTCGAGAAAGGGTCAAATAGACAAAAGAGATTGAGTGTGAGATTATAGTAGTCAGTGACTTCCATGTCACAAAACATAAAAAATTGCAAACTACCATGTGTGAGAGTGTGTAGGTATTTGGGCAGTTACATAGTATAGAAGTCAGTACTATGCGCCTTTATATTTACCATGGTTAACGATTCAAGATTTCAAATAAGAGTGCAGAAACATAATGATAGAAGCCATTTTGGTCTTTTTAAAGCCTTCACGTTCATGACCTTAGACTTACTGGTATGTCTTAAGGCCGCTTTACATGCAACGACATCGCTAACAAGATGACGCTGGGGTCACGGAATTCGTGACACACATCCGGCCTCGTTAGCGACGTCATTGCATGTGACACGTACGAGCGACCGCTAACGATCCAAAATACTGACCACATCGTTGATCGTTGACATGTCATTCATTTTCAAAATGTCGATGATCTTCTGGGACGCAGGTTGTTTGTCGTTCCTGAGGCAGCACACATCGTGACATGGGACACCCCGGGAACGACGAACAACAGCGTACCTGCGTCCTCCGGCAACGAGGTGGGAGTGACCTTCATGCGGCTGCTCTCCGCCCCTCCGCTTCTATTGGTTGCCTGCTGTGTCGTTAGGCAGGTAAGTACGTGTGACGCGCATTACCGATTTTGTCCGCCATGGGCATCGATTTGCCCATGACGCACGCACGACAGGGGCGGGTGCGATCGCTAGCGACATTGCTAGCGATGTCACAGCGTGTAAAGTGCCCTTTAGGTCGTGTTCCTGCCTTTGATGCCAGCTCATATGCCGTGCCTGTATTTTACCCTACACGTGTCAGCTGATCTGATCAGCTGACATGTGCCTCACCTGAATCAGAGATCTGCCCAAAGCTGTTAACCAGTTAAAATCCGCTGTCAGTCTTTGACCGTGGTATTTAACATGCGCCAGCGGGGAGCGCTCCATTCCCTGCTCCCATCGGCTCTCCCATGACGTGATTGCGGGGAGCCCACGGGTTGTCATGTCAGTCTGCAGTGAGCTGATGACCCCTGTGTCTGTCATGATGCTATTCCTGTGAACCCCGGCTGCGAACCAGCATTCACAGGACATTGTGATTTCTACTGGAGATAGCGGTGCTGATGCCTTGCTCTTGATCCTTTCCGTATAGCAGAAAGGATCAGACAATCGCAGCTTCATGTTCCCTAAGGGAACTAGAAAAACAATAAAAAGTTTAAAATATTAAAAAATGAAAAAACCCCACAAATGTTCACTTCACCCCCTTTTTTGCCCCTTTGAAAATAAGGCTGCGTTCACACTTCCGTGGATTCCGTCGGCATCCGTCGTTGGTTATAATGGAAGCCTATGGGTGCCTGAATCCGTCCAAATCGTCAAATGATGGATTCCGGCAACGGTTCCGTCTTTTAGCAACAGAGCATGCTCAGATGTGTAAATTCCTTTCTGGTTAGAACATCTCTCTCTCTCTCTCGCTCTCTGTCTGTCGGTCTCTCTCTCTCTCTCTGTCGATGTCGGTCTCTCTCTCTCTCCCTCTCTCTCTCTGTCGGTCGGTCTCTCCCTCTCTCTCCCTCCTTCATACTCACAGATCACCAGCGCGGCATGGCGCTGCACAACTGTCACACTGCTCCGGCAGCTTCTCCTGCTTTTGAAAATGCCGGCTGCTCATTATTCCATCTCGTATTCACTGCTTCCCCCATCCACCAGCGCCTATGATTGGTTGCAGTCAGACGAGCCCCACGCTGAGTGACAGCTGTCTCACTGCAACCAATCACAGCCGCTGGTGGGCGGGTCTATTTCTTGCAGTAAAGTAAATATTTAAAAAAAACGGCGTGTGGTCCCCCCAATTTTGATACCAGCCCCGGTAAAGCCATACAGCTGAGGGCTGGTAATCTCAGGATGGGGAGCCCCCAACCTAAAAATATCAGCCAGCAGCCACCCGGAAATGCTAAATCCATTAGATGCGACAGTCCCGGGTCTCTACCTGGCTCATCCCAATTGCCCTGATGCGCTGGCAATCGGGTAATAAGGAGTTAATGGCAGCCTATAGCTGCCACTGTCCTAGCTTAGTGATTGCAGGTGTCTATGAGACACCCCCCATCACTAAACTGTAGTGAAAGTAAATAAACACAAACACTAAAAAATACTTTATTTGAAATAAAAGACAAAAAAACACCCTCTTTTACCACTTTATTAATCCCCAAATACCCCTCCAGGTCCGACGTAATCCACACGAGGTCCCACGATGCTTTCAGCTTTGCTACATCGAAAGCTAACAGGAGCGGCCGTAGAACACCGCCTCTCACTGTCAGCTCCATGGAGCAACTGAAGTGAGTCGTGCTGTTAGCGGTGATGTCACTCAGGTTACCCGCGGTCACAGCTGGATTCTCTTTTCCAGGTACAAACTGCTACAACGGATCCGTTTTTTTTAACGGATCCGTCCCATCAGTTGTACCACAATCTCCAACGCATCCGTCACATCAGTCACAAAAGGGATTGTGACTGATGGAAAAAGACAGAAGTGTGAAAGCAGCCTGAAGCAATTAAAAATACACAGATTTGGTTCAGAAATGTCCAAATCTATCAAATATAAAATAAATTAATCCGATTGGTAAAGTAAAATGCCAAAACTATTTTTTTTTTAGTCGTCACAACATTGCAATAAATTACAATAGGACCGGTTGGCTGACATGTTCAGTGGATTTGATTGCAAGACTCTTTAAATTAATACCTAACCACATCAATGCCAAAGATAGAAAAAAAATAACTTTAGAATGTATGGATGGATTTCCATGCCATGCTTTTGTGAAGCTCTGCCTTGAAACTTGATTATTATGATAGCTGATATTGATTGTACAATGACAGGGTTGACATGCAGCAATTTTTTGATAAGAAGTAAATATATCCTTTGTAATTTTGTTTGGAATCTGACACGAGAAGGCAATTCATTAAATGGGGGTCTGTCCTCCCAAATTTATGCTTTAAACTAACCACATAGTATTATATTCACAGTTCCTGTTTTTCGTTGAAAACTATTCACAGAATTTATTTACATCAATTATTTTTATTTAAATTTTTATTTTGTACTTGACATGTTATAACAAATTCAACCTATACAACCCACCCTATGTGTCCCTGTACACTAAAATGTCCCTAGATTTTCCCTATTTTTCTGTAACTTCCTATTTGCCGACCCCACAAATAGGAAGTTACAGGAAAATAGGGAAAATATAGGGACATTTTAGTGTACAGGGACACATAGGGGGGGTTGTATAGGTTGAATTTGTTATAACATGTCATGTACAAAATAAAAATTTAAATAAAAATAATTGAAGTAAATAAATTCTGTGAATAGTAACCACATAGAATTAGTGGATGAAGAAACTGTACAAATCGTTCTTTTAGTTATCAAATCTGTTAGCCGAGAAAAAGAACTTCATTGCAATGTGTAAATTAGGGTGCTCAGTGCACCATTGGTGTGGCCGAAGTGGCATCCGAGAGGAGAGAGTGTTGTGTGCGTTTGCTCCTGCACATGGACAGTGTGAACATGTCCAAGGTTTCTCTTCAGATAGCTCTAGTTCAGGGCATGTGAAAATAAACTCGGCACTCAAAGAAGGGTGGTGAGTAAACAATTTTCATGGCAAGCAAAAATAAAATCTTTTGACTTTTTGGTCCTTAATTGTAGACATTCATCAGAAAATGAGTTGATTGTCATGGGGTGTGATGGGATCACTAGGAATAGGGGGGACTAAACTGGCCCTCAGGCTAGGGGAACCCTGACTGACCTTGATCCTAAAGGTATGTTTGAAGGTGACGATGTTTGGGCCGCCTTCCTTACCCTAGCTCCAAAACAACCCTGGTGTAGTGGCCCCCCTCCACGCAGGAGAGGGCAAGGACAGGAGTGGTTAATCCCACACAAATAAACAGATGGGGGAAAAACAAAACTCAAACTTACAGCAATCACTCAGAGGTATAGATAATATGTGATTAGGAGGAAATGAAAGGAAGGGAGTAAATAACCAGACATAAAGAATATTTCCACAACACACAAAACAGCACACAGATGTTCACCAGCAACTTGATATCAAAGCATAAGGACCAAGATTGCATAAAGCTATCATCAGTATGGGAGAACAGGCTCCACCATCTTAAAAAGCCACTGTAATAGGACTCCTGTAACATGTGATTCAAGCAGTAATCCACAGGCTAGCAGAAATGAACTCCTGCAAGCCCGATAACTAACAAGAGCACAGCTGGTTAGCATCGGAACCTGTCTGTGGAACTCAAAAGCAGCAGCGTGTGGAGTGTCCGACTCTGCTGTGTGAACAGTGTGAGATGTAGTCTTGACATTCGGCGGGTGTTGAGCCAGAGATTGTGTGACATTGATTGCTGAGTGGTCTGAAGTATCAGTGATGTCAGCACAGTGGTAAGGCGATGGACTTTGCGTGGAAATAGCACTATTTCCAAGGGACGGCCGTCACCTTACCAATGCTCTGGCATCACTGATACTTCAGACCACCCGACTAATAGCTCATTTTCTGATGAATGTCCACAATTAAGGACCGAAACGTCAAAAGATTTTATTTTTGCTTGCCATTACAATCTGTGTTATCTATAGTCAATTTATGGATATTGTAACCATATATCCTATGTGCTATTAATTTTGCCATTAAAATAGTTTATTCACCCTCCTTCTTTAAGTGTCGAGTTTATTTTCACATCATTGTGCGAACTGGACCTTACTCGAGCACCATATTCTATTGATTTAGCGGAGTGATGTATATTTCTCGACCGCTAGCTCAGGGCAATCAATATTGAAGGAAGTGGCGGCATGCTAAATAAGTGCGTGGAGTGGGGCATCCAGGCATTAACAGCGCACTGATCAATTTAATTTGCATATTGGAATGAAATTATCTTTTGATGCAATGGAAGCATAGACTTGAAAACTAAAAGAATAATTTTTATTTTTGCTTCGCCCCCAAAAGTTAAGGTCATAGATTGAAGCATAAATTTGGGCTGACAGACGCCCTTTAAAGATGTATACTGGTGATTGACAAATGATGACATATGCGGTGATCACTAAAATCTGCCGAATCTGACAACACAATTTCTAATATGACAGTTGAGTGGAGCGATGATGATAACAATTAGTGTTCAGTAGTAGATAGAACAGAAACCCCATTTTATGATTTTTGCTATGATATACATATACTGTATATATTGTATATATTTATTTTTTTAAATGCTCATAACAAAATTTCAAATTGTATTTATTAATTGAACGTTAGGTGGGACAAAGGTTGCTCATCAGTGGCAACAAAATAAAATATAAAGCAAATATAACGCCAGGTTATATTTCTACAGCCAATGACACAGCCTGTGGTTTTGAATGTTAATGAATGTTTGACGGTCGGCCTCCAGTTGAAACGAAAATTGTTTGTTTTGCCGGCAGTTCTTTATTATGTTTGAAATCGGACATTTTGGCCAACTCTTCTGTGATAAGAATTGAGATGTAAAGGGGTTGTCCAATATAGAAAAACATAGTTTAGGGATGGAAATGCCTAAATAAAAAACGTTGCATACTGACCTTCCATAGTCCATGCAGATCCAGCACAAATTGCTACAAAGGTCTACGCCAGCTTCAGAAGAGATTCCTGCTCCATTTGGAACTCATTGGATCTCTGCAGTCTGCAAGCAATGCCTGCTCCTTTCAGAAGTTAGAGGATTGCTGCAGTCGTCAGATGACTAGAGGAGTGCATCATCAATTGTTCTCAGATGATGTGCTCCTGTACTCACCTGACCACTGCAGCAATGCAGGCATTGCTTCCAGAGCTAGTAACAGATGAAAAAGACAGTTTGTATAGCAGTATGTGCAGACTCTTCTTACCTCAGCAGTCCTGGTATCTCCAATTTTAGATCATAGTCCAGGATAGACAGTACTGTGAGTAGCCTCTTCTTATCTCTGCACCTCTGGTATCTCAAGTATTACCGTAAATGAGAGAGACAGGGTGGACAGCAGTGTGAGCAGCGTCTTCTTATCTCATCACCCTGGTATCTCCAGTATTAGATCAGAAAGACAGGGTGGACAGCAGTGTGAGCAACCTCTTCTCACTGCAGCATACCTAGTATCTCCAGTATTAGCTAAGATAGACAACAGTGTAGATAGCAGTGTGAGCAGCATCTTCTTACCTCAGCACCTTTGGTATCTCCAGTATTAGACCAAAAAGACAGAGTGGACAACAGTGTGAGCAGCTACTTCTCACCTTAGCACCCCTAGTATCTCCAGTATTAGATAAGATAGTGTGGAGAGCAGTGTGAGCAGCATATTGTTACCTCAGCTCCCTTGTTATCTCCAGTATTAAACAAGGTAGACAGAGTGACCAAAAATAGATATATTTTATTTAAAACAAAATCAATACTCCATAAAAACAATTAAAATCCCCAAAACATGCTTAATACTGACATTCCAGAAGAAACATGTACAAAATATACAGAAAAAATAAATCACAAACACAGATATGGGTGACAATATTTTCAGAAATAAAGCAATAAGTATATGAGAAATGTGCAGGATATTAAGCAAGGTGCAAATATACCGTATGCTCATATTAAAGTGCAAACATTAAAGCTAATAAAATGTGAATATCTATATATAAAGATATGCAAGAGCATACAAAACCAATGCAGAAATAAATGAAGGCACATAAATTACAATATATAGTCCATAAATAAAGAAATATGGTATAATAGTTAAACCTGAACAGCTGTATAATATATGTATAAAGGGTTAATGCTACAGTATGCAATATATCAAACCCATAATATGGAATCCCAACCAGTTTACAGAAATGTCAGTGAAGAAACCCCACACGAATATTTGGTCAAGCCAGCTTCATCATTGTACTGATGTAGGACCCTTGCAATATATTTTTGGGTTGTGCAACCACTGCTACTTACTTATATAAAAATAGACAAGGCGGTTAGCAGTGTTAGCAACCTCTTCGTACCTCAGCACTACTAGCATCTCCAGTATTAGGTCAAATAGATGAGGAGGACTGCAGGGTGAGTAGCCTCTTCTTACCTCAACACTACTGGTATCTCCAATATGAGATCAAATAGATGTGGAGGACAGCAGGTTGAGCAGCCTCTTCTTACCTCAGCATTACTGGTATCTCCAGTATTCGATCAAATGGACTTTAAGAATAGCAGTGTGTGCAGCCTCTTCTTATGTCAGCATTACTAGTATCTCCAGTATTAGATCAAAAAGACTTGGAGGACAGCAGTGTGTGCAGCCTCTTCTTACATCAGCATTACTGCTACCGTATCTCCAATATTAGATCAAATAGACTTGAAGGACAGCAGTGTGAGCAGCCTCTTCTCACCTCAGCGTTACTGGTATCTCCAATATTAGATCAAATAGACTTGGAGGACAGCAGTGTAAGCATCCTCTTCTTATGTCAGCACTATTGGTATTTCCTCCAGTATTAGATCAAATTGACTTGGAAGACAGCAGTGTGAGCAGCCTCTTCTTACCTCAGCATTACTGGTATCTCCAATATTAGATCAAATAGACTTGGAGGACAGCAGTGTAAGTATCCTCTTCTTACATTAGCACTACTGGAATTTCAAGTATTAGATCAAATTGACTTGGAAGACAGCAGTGTGAACAGCCTCTTCTTACCTCAGCAGTCCTGGTATCTCCAGCTTTACATACTGTATGTATATCCATTTTGGAGCAAAATTTCCTACACGTAAAGGGAAAAGGAGGTCACCTATCCTAAAGTTCTAGGACAAATTTCTCTCAGTGTAACAGAATGGCATCCATTTTAATTCTATCATGATCACCTTCGTAGACAAAACAGTCGTGATTTGCGAATTAAAAGTATTTAGGAATTTATTTATAAATACATCTTATTCGTTATTTATTTGTTTCTATTCCCAGAGAACCTCTTTAATTTAGTAGGAAAATCTAGGACTGTCATTCGAATCTAGTGAACAATACAGATCCATGTGTTGTCAATGATCTTTGTATTAGGCTTCTTAGGGTATGTGACGTAAAAAGTCAATCATTTGGTATTGGTAAATCATGAGACATATAGGCTTTTATTTCTCGGGGGCTTGGACTAAATATAACCTATACTCCTATAGTGTAACTGAATTACTATGACAATAGGACAATAAATCACACAGTGACTCTACGCTGTATCACTTTATTATCCAGAGATATCAAATGGAGCAAAGGGAATATTAAGAGCCATGGAAATGTAATAGGCAGGTGACAGCTCGGCAGCTGTGCGGTTTGTGTGTTTGCGGAGAGTGTCATCTATCAGTATTGCAAGTGCTGTAATATTCATTTTTATCATCAGACAGATGGGTGGAACACCATGGTAAATATTTACGGGATGATAGTCTGCTAGTTCATTAATTTTCTGTTTTGCGAAAAAGATAATTATTAAATTTACAGAAAACCGTCTGCGAATGAAATTTATTTCAGATTATTTTTTACTTTTAAAATGGATCACGGCTGAATATGTAAGGCTTTGGTCTTTGCTGACAATTCATATCAAAAAAGTTGCCAGTTATTTCCTTTTAATTAGTTGTGTTTTTTCTAGTGAAAAGTGACTATTGGGAGATGAAATGACACATCCAGACATCTGCAATAGCTTCATCGCACTTCAAACATATTTAAGCGTTATGTGAACTCAGTATGGAACATCCTATGGGTTTATATATTTGGCTTACAAAAGAATGAAGGCAGATATAATACATTCTGTTGTTAAATGGTAAGCTCCGGATGCCTTCACAAAAAGCTTTACATCTAATGGCCCCCTATATCTTAAAAGGCCCCTTTAAAGAGGATCTGTCAACAGATCAAAAATGGCCAGTTTTTGCTCTTCATTTATTCACAGGTCTCCTCTGAGTATTCCAGAATTTTTTTTCTCAAATCCCGTATACGGTTCCAGTGATATGGGCCTTTTTACTTAGTGCAAATTGTTCAGTTCTTTAACAAGAGAGCGTGGCTCACAGGAATTTTTGGGGGCGTGGTTTTAGGCTACTCTATATCACTCCCTTGGAGCCACGCCCCCTTAGTAAGGAGCCTACAAATTAACACTAAATAAAAAGACCCATATCTCTGGTACGAAAAGGCAGATTTAAAAAAAAAAAAACAACAACTGGAATTCTTAGGAAAGCAGCTGGAATAAAATAAAAGCAAAAACGGGTCACTTCTTATCTAATGACAGATCCTCTTTAAGGCTGTGTGCGCACACTGCATTATTTTGTTGCATTTTATGGCACAAGGTACAGTTTTTTTGCAAACAGATTTTATGCATTGTGCGCATTTAAGACCCCATCTTAGCTCCTTATACAGCCAGATCAGTTCTCATACTTTGCACTGACGAGGGGCAATCACACCGAAAGTCCATTTCTGCAATTGAGGTTCTGATCTGGTATAAATCCTAAGTCATATGACAAGGGTCGTTAAAGGGTCACTTTTGACTTTTAGGATTCTACCTCCAATAGGTGGCACTAGAGTTCTAGTTCCTCCCTGAAAAGACAATTCGTACATACCATAAGTTGTCTCATCACAAGCAGTCAAGGTTTCATTTTATTTTCTAAATGGTGTTTAGAAAATTTAACACTGACTTTGGTTGGATGCCTATGCCAAAAAGCAAACAGGGCCTAAATGTGAAACACTCTTGTAAAGCTACTATAGAGACTATGTACCTTTTGTGGCTTTTCATGTAAGGAAAGAGGTGGACATTGTGCATAGCAGGTTTGATTTGGGCAGATCCTGGCCCACGGTTTTAGCATATTTGGATATGGAAAAAATGACATTTTGCAGTGCAATCCCTAAGTCTAGCAGTTAGGGGTACTTTGCACACTACGAGATCGCAAGCCGATGGTAGCGATGCCGAGCGCGATAGTCCCGGCCCCCGTCGCAGCTGTGATCTCTTGTGATAGCTGCCGTAGCGAACATTATCGCTACGGCAGCTTCACATGGACTTACCTGCCCTGCGACGTCGCTCTGGCCGGCG
Source organism: Anomaloglossus baeobatrachus (assembly GCF_048569485.1). Lineage (NCBI taxonomy): Eukaryota > Metazoa > Chordata > Amphibia > Anura > Aromobatidae > Anomaloglossus > Anomaloglossus baeobatrachus. The sequence continues at coordinate 2,904 of NW_027444768.1, read as the reverse complement.
TCCCGCCTTCTTCCTAAGGGGGCGGGTTGTGCGGCGTCACAGCGACATCACATGGCAGGTGGCCAATAGAAGCGGAGGGGCGGAGATGAGCGGGACGTAAACATCCTGCCCACCTCCTTCCTTCCGCATAGCCGGCGTGAGCCGCAGGACGCAGGTAGGAGATGTTCCTTGCCCCTGCGGCTTCACACACAGTCATGTGTCCTGCCACAGGAACGCAGAACAACATCGTAACATCGGTCCTTCCGAAATTATGGAAATGACCGACGCTACACCGATGATACGATTTCGACGCTTTTGCGCTCGTTAATCGTATAAAAAACGATTTATACACTACGATATCGACAGCGACGCTGGATGTGCATCACTGTCGATTTGACCCCACCGACATCACACCTGCGATGTCGTAGTGTGCAAAGTACCCCTAAGTTGTTGGATGGTTTGCCCCAAGCACTTGGTTTGGGGTAAGTGAAGTATGTGGATTCATTAGGTGGGTGACCAATTTATAGATTTAAGGAAATAATATTCTGCCATTTCATTTTTTTGTACAATAAATTGGGTATGGTAGTTTATAATTTTGTAACTGCAGAAAGGCAATGAATGAAGAGGAGCAAATAGTGGTAGCATTTTGTTGTGTAACTGGTGCCCACTGTAACCAAAGATTGACGGAACAAGTATCGGGGAGGCCGACAGTCTCATATCACAAAAATACGGTAGTGTAGTCGGCTAGCCCTGCATATAGAGCTATGTATAGGGAATTGAAGAGTATATATTAGGCCGGGGTCACACTGGTGTATACCATCCGATCTAAGAGAATCCAATGTGATATGCTAAAGACATTCTGCTCAGACTCTGCTGTGAGCGTGAGCCGAGTGTCATGTCTCTTGCATGTGAGAATCAGATCACAGGTGCGGATAAGGAGAGATTAATTTCTCCATCTTCTCCACTGCCTATTTCTACCTATATCTCACTGCACTCTAAGTTCACCCGAGTGCCGTCTGATGATTTCCACACATCCATAGACCTGTATGGGTGACCGTGATCCGATATACGCTGCCAATCATAAAAAAAACGCTGATCGACCCTGCCCCATAGTATAACTTTGGAGCGAGTGCTATCCGATAAAACATTGGATAGCACTCATCCATGTATTATGGTGGTGTGAGCGAGCCCTTATAATGAAGAGCACTGGGACTGATAGAGAAAGGGGCTGCATGTGGCATTTAGATGAATAATTATCCGTCCAACAACTATCACGATAAACTGTAGAATTAAACAGTGATCTGGTGTAATCTGTAACTCATGCCTTAGGCACCAAGAAAGAATGCCATGTGTAATCTACAGGATTACAGGCCTTGTTTCTCTTCAGTTTATATCAGCAAATATGGCACAGAACGGACTGTTTTTTGTAAAAGTATTCCTAAAGTAAAGTAAGGTGAATGAACCAGTTTATGCCAGAAAGATGGTGTTTAACAGTCGCAAATTTCTTTGCAATGTGTATTTGAGCAAATATTTTGATGAACTGTGGGGAGCTTAGTAGGAGGAACATGGATGCTTGGCCCCAAATATGTACCGCTAAATACACTGTCGTAAATTATAACAGAAATGTACTTCAACCCACGACTGCATTATTTTTTCTGACATTGGCAAATGGGTAGCCTGAAAGATGCACCAAATTCATTAAGGTGTTTTTGTAACGGAGGCAGGGGGCGCCTCAGGGGGTGTAGTCGGGTCCCCTCGCCTTGTGGGCCGCAGGCTGAACCCCCCCCCCCCCCCCCCCCCCCCCCCCCCCCCGCCACCCCCCCCCCCCCCCCCCCCCCCCCCCCCCCCCCCCCCCCCCCACCCCCCCCCCTCCCCCCCCCCCCCCCCCCCCCCCCCCCCCCCCCCCCCCCCCCCCCCCCCACCCCCCTCCCCCCCCCCCCCCCCCCCCCCCCCCCCCCCCCCCCCCCCCCCCCCCCCCCCCCCCCCCCCCCCGGCCCGGCCGTTACTTGCAATACAGGTGTGTTGTTGGGGCAGAGTGTGGATGCATGGGGCCCATTCATGACAGCGTTCTTTCTGTGCTCTCCAGCTCCTTCTTCACTTTCAGGAAAGAGACAATTGCAGGCAGCGGGTAAACCAAACACCGTTTTATTAAACAAAGCTTCCATCTTTCTGTTTGCAGCAGGCTTACTTTAGTACGTTACAAGTTACAAGTCCTTTTCTACGAAAACGGTTTCCTTTTTCTCTACGGGCACTTTCCTTTGCCTGCAGGGGCCAATTGTTATCCCCCTAGCAGTGGTACTCCTATCCCGATTTTAGTCCAGCCCTTTCCCAGGGATTTGTATTGAACTAGGGGACGGCTCCAGTACTCACTACCGGCTCCGGATTAGCTACAACTTCTTCGCTCCACTGCCACAGCACCCACTCCTGCACTCTGCCCCGGCACTTCTCCTCAGCTCTCTCCTGTTACATCTCCCAGCACACTGCCCTGCATTCAGAGCCCAACCCCCCCTTCTCTTCCCTTCCCAAAAGCGGAGTTTATGTCTGGGTGGCGGCACCAGGAACAAGCTGATCATTGGGGGTGTTGCACCTTCACCAACAGTCATTGATGACCTATCTTAAGGAGGCTATATAGAAAAATTGATGCCTCACGGCAAGGCTCTATCTATAAACACATAAACTGTAAAAACGGACATAACATGGTGATAACCTTCAGCCCAGTCCACAACAGGCGGCCCGTACGGGGAAAAGGGGCACCAGTCCAGCGCCCGGTCTTCGGCAGCGCCCGGAGGCTTAGCAGCGCTCCCGGTCTTTGATGGTGCCCGGAGGCTTAGCAGCGCTCCCGGTCTTTGGTGGTGAGCAACAGGCATGTAAAACTTGTAACAAACTGCAAACTCTTCGCCCTGCGGAGGAGACCCAAGGTCAGTT
>NW_027444767.1:0-17541 GCF_048569485.1 Anomaloglossus baeobatrachus | reverse complement strand
GAAAGCCTGCTTCATCCCGCATTTACCACCGTACGTGGAAAATCTTCCTTTCATGGTGCAGGGAAACTAACGTCCAGCCTATGCCTCTGGCCATCCCCAGAATTCTCGACTTTCTACAGTCTGGCTTGCAAGCGGGGTTAACTCTCAGTTCCCTTAAAGGGCAGGTCTCAGCGCTCTCAATCTTCTACCAATGCCGCCTGGCTCAAAAACCGCAAGTCAAGACCTTCCTCCAGGGCGTTTCCCATCTAGTTCCCCCGTACAAACGGCCGCTGGAACCATGGGACCTCAACCTCGTTCTGGACAGTCTCCAGAGGTCTCCCTTTGAACCCCTCAAGGAATCCTCCCTTGCTCTTCTGTCCTGGAAGGTAACATTCTTAGTGGCAATTACGTCCATCAGATGGGTTTCGGAGCTGGCAGCACTCTCTTGCCGCGAGCCTTTTCTGATCTTTCACCAGGACAAGGTGGTTCTGCGCCCCCTTCTGGATTTCCTTCCAAAGGTTCTTACCCCGTTTCATTTGAACGAGGACATTGTCCTGCCTTCCTTTTGTCCACACCCGGTTCATAGGGTGGAAAGGTCTCTGCATCGTTAGACCTCGTCAGAGCTCTCAGATATTACATATCCAGGACAGCCCCCTTTAGGAAAACGGACTCTTTGTTCGTCATTCCTGAGGGGCCTAAGAAGGGACAGGCAGCTTCAAAGGCGACGCTGGCTCGCTGGATTCGCTCTGCGATCCAGGAAGTCTACCGCTTGCAACTCAAGCCCATTCCTAGTGGGCTGCGGGCTCATTCCACACGAGCAGTTGGAGCTTCGTGGGCCATTCGGCATCAGGCTTCAATGGAACAGGTGTGTAAGGCTGCGACCTGGTCTAGCCTACATACATTTTCAAAGCGTTACAGAGTCCATACCCAGGTTTCAACTGAGGCAAATCTGGGTAGGAAAATTCTGCAAACGGCAGTAGAGCACCTCTCTCAGTAGGCGCTCCAGGCTGTCTGGGACTGGTTCCTAGTCCTTGGGTTGTGTTGTCTTCTTTTATGTTTCCCACCCATGGAATGCTTTAGGACGTCCCATGGTCCTGTGTCCCCCAATGAGGCGTCAGAGAAAAACGGATTTTTGAGTACTCACCGAAAAAAATTGTTTTCTCTTAGCCATCATTGGGGGACACGGCACCCACCCTGTTGCCCTGTTGGGCCTTGGTTCTCTCAGTACCTTATTTGGTTATGACTCTCTTTTTTTCTCATGTTCCTTTGTTGAGGTAAGTTTTTACTGTTTTTTTTCTCCTACTGCTTGTGTACTAAAACTGAGCTTGCCTGGCACGGCCAGGCGGTGTATACTGCAGAGGAGGAGCTATGCTTTTGCATCTACTTAGTGTCCTCCTATGGATAGGCAGCATGACACCCATGGTCCTGTGTCCCCAAATGATGGCTAAGAGAAAACGATTTTTCGGTGAGTACACAAAAATCCGTTTTTCTCTTCCATTGTGTCATGTATAAATATATGCGCATATTTTATATAATATACACATATAATGTTTATATAAATATAATGTGTGTGTATATACAGTGGATACAGAAAGTATTCAGACCCCTGTACATTTTTCTCTGTTTCATTGCAGCCTTTTGGTAAATTCAAAAAAGTTTTTTTTTTTCTCATTAATGTACACTCTGCACCCCATCTTAACAGAAATGTAGAAATTTTTGCAACTTTATTAAAAAAGAAAAACTGAAATATCACATGGTCATAAGTATTCAGACCCTTTCAGTTATTTTATTTTTTTTAAAAAAAAGTTTAAAATAAGCAATACATTTCATTCAACTTAACGATTGTTGTTGATTCTTCACCATTAAATTAAATTTTTTATCTTTTATGCTTAAAGCCTGAAATGTGTGAAAAGGTTTAAAAATTCAAAGGGGCCGAATACTTTCGCAAGGCACTGTATTTGTGTGCACAGTACAGACCAAAAGTTTGGACACACCTTCTCATTCAAAGAGTTTTCTTTATTTTCAAGACTCTGAAAATTGTAGATTCACATTGAAGACATCAAAACTATGAATTAAAACATGTGGAGTGAAATACTTAAAAACGTGTGAAACAACTGAAAATATGTCTTATATTCTAGGTTCTTTAAAGTAGCCACCTTTTGCTTTCATTACTGCTTTGCACACTCTTGGCATTCTCTTGATGAGCTTCAAGAGGTAGTCACCGGAAATGGTTTTCCAACAGTCTTGAAGGAGTTACCAGAGATACTTAGCACTTGTTGGCCCTTTTGCCTTCACTCTGCAGTCCAACTCTCCCCAAACCATCTCGATTGGGTTCAGGTCTGGTGACTGTGGAGGCCAGGTCACCTGGCGTAGCAACCCATCACTCTCCTTCTTAGTCAAATAGCCCTTACACAGCCTGGAGGTGTGTTTGGGGTCATTGTCCTGTTGAAAAATAAATGATGGTCCAACTAAACGCAAACCGGATGGAATAGCATGCCGCTGCAAGATGCTGTGGTAGCCATGCTGGTTCTGTATGCCTTCAATTTTGAATAAATCCCCAACAGTGTCACCAGCAAAGCACCCCCACACCATCACACCTCCTCCTCCATGCTTCACGGTGGGAACCAGGCATGTAGAGTCCATCTGTTCACCTTTTCTACAAAGACACGGTGGTTGGATCCAAAGATCTCAAATTTGGACTCATCAGACCAAAGCACAGATTTCCACTGGTCTAATGTCCATTCCTTGTGTTCTTTAGCCCAAACAAGTCTCTTCTGCTTGTTGCCTGTCCTTAGCAGTGGTTTCCTAGCAGCTATTTTACCATGAATGCCTGCTGCACAAAGTCTCCTCATAACAGTTGTTCTAGAGATGAGAAGGTGTGTCCAAACTTTTGGTCTGTACTGTATTTGTGTGTGTGTGTGTGTGTGTGTGTGTGTATGTGTGTGTATGTATATATAAGTGCTACTTATTCACTTTATTATATTGCTGAGAAATTGACATTTGAATGGATATGCAGATGAGACTGAAGGGCTATATAAGATCTGAACCCTCTGCCACTCCAGCTCTATTCCCAGAGTCTATGCTGTTGGACTTCAGGAAAAGGGGTTGTCAGTCAAGCAGGAGGCGGAGAACAGAGCTGGGGCAGTTACATATCCATTCAAACTCTGGTTTCTCAGTCATGACTGAACAGACTGGCCATGTAACGGCATTACTGGACTTGTCTTTGGACGGGCTACATATAAATAGTTTGGGGGGGGGGGAGTCCTGCTGACAGATTCCCTTTAATAAACCAATTTCAGGCTTTGGAGGGAAACACTAATGAGCCTTTGATGTGTTTTCTACAGTAATAGTTTACCGTTATAATAAAGTATATTACAGGATTTCACATCATTTTTATGGAAGATTGTGGTTATTTTTGTGGGCAGTGGTTACTAGAAGACAAGCTGCGACACTCAAACTGTCATAGTGTAACTATCTCGTACGTGTTCGGTCTTACAACTGAAATGTGTGTGCAACTTCCTGAGAAATGTCTGATGTGCTAACATTTCCCCCTATTCATCCGACCGTACATCAAGTCAGTGTAACCAAAGCATTATTCATTTCAGTAATTTAGGAGGAATCTTTGGTTGTGATACACATCCTTTGTGTGCATATCATTTAATATAGTGTATATATCCAAAATTATTTTTTTTTCCTTTACTCTTTTGGCACTGAGCACTATTTGCTTCCTATGGGGTTCTGAAATACCTATTTACAGCATACCGTAGGTTGTAAACAAGGCAGCCACCACTACTAGAGTCACCCCTCTTAACTCTGAAATATAGCTTATCAGTCACTTCTCTTTTCTCTCCTACACTAATCATCCACTCTTAAAAACTGCTCAAATCTGTCTACAGCTCTGCCTCCTGTGAGGATTTAGATGATACCTGCTGTCTACTGACATCTATGGAGAGGGAAAGGGACGGAGCTGGAGGGAGACAGAAGCAGAAAGACTGTTGAGACTTCTAGTACAGAGTGGAAACTGTTAAAAATGTAGGATACACATGTTACATAAGGGTCAACAATAGTGTTAGGATGAGTTACCATGTCCTGTAATCAATCCTTAGAATGGATCCTGCAGGGATCTATTGGGAAAAAACTTCTGCAAACACAACTTTTCTATCCTTTGGTAAATAACTGATGTCTGCTAAATCCGTTTTTTTAACATTGGAGTCTATGAAGAACGGATCCGTTAACTGATTGCTATCCAGCCATCCATTTTTCTTGCATTTGTAATAGAACCGTTTTTTGGGTTGTTTTTTTTGTGTTGTTTTTTTTTTTTTTTTTTTTTTTTTTTTTTACAGGATCCGTTGCAAATGGAAGATAAACAGCAATCAGTTATCTGACCCCTTCTCCATAGACTCCAATGTTAAAAAAATAAATAAATGGATCCAGCAGAAATCATTTTCCCAACGGATCTCTGCAGAATTCGTTCTAACATATGATTACAGAACGTGTGAATATGGCCTTAATCTTTATGTACACACATGTTAGCTTATTCTGAAAAGTCGCCTGAAAGTGCATTTGCCTTTTTAGGACTGTTTCACTCGTCAGTGATTCTGGTACATACAATGCCTTGCGAAAGTATTTGGCCCCCTTGAATTTTTCAACCTTTTTTTCAACCTGTTAATGTTATGGTGAAGAATCAACAACAAGTGGGACACAATTGTGAAGTTGAACGAAATTTATTGCTTATTTTAAACTTTTTTTTAAAAAAAATCTGAAAATTGGGGCGTGCAATATTATTCGTCCCCTTTAAGTTAATACTTTGTAGCGCCACCTTTTGCTTTTGCACATCGAGAGACTGAAATTCTTGCCACTTCTTCCTTTGCAAACAGCTCGAGCTGAGTGAGGTTGGATGGAGAGCGTTTGTGAACAGCATTTTTCAGCTCTTTCCACAAATTCTCGATTGGATTCAGGTCTGGACTGTGACTTGGCCATTGTAACACCTGGATACGTTTATTTATGAACCATTCCATTGTAGATTTTGCTTTATGTTTTGGATCGTTGTCTTGTTGAAAGACAAATCTCCGTCCCAGTCTCAGGTCTTTTGCAGACTCCAACAGGTATTCTTCAAGCATGGTCCTGTATTTGGCTCCATCCATCTTCCCATCAATTTTAACGATCTTCCCTGTCCGTGCTGAAGAAAAGCAGGCCCAAACCATGATTCTGCCACCACCTTGTTTGACAGTGGGGATGGTGTGTTCAGGGTGATGAGCTGTGTTGCTTTTACGCCAAACATATCGTTTGGCATTGTGCCCAAATAGTTCGATTTTGGTTTCATCTGACCAGAGCACCTTCTTCCACGTTTGGTGTGTCTCCCAGGTGGCTTGTGTCAAACTTTAAATGACACTTTTTATGGATATCTTTGAGAAATAGCTTTAAGTACTACTCTCATGAAATAGAAAGGTCTAGTACAACAGGATAGACACAAAGTGGTAGACCATGCAAAATCACTGAAAAGGACCACCTACCGCTGAAGCATGTAATTATTGACCACTTGTAAAAATAAAACTAAGGAGCTATATGAAATAGATTTCTATTACTGTGCACAGGTGTGATCTGAGTGATGGAAAGCACGCGACTACTTGGCTATGCTGTAATCTCCTACAAAGAATGACCCCAGCCGCAAAGTTACATGTGAATAAATATATACTATTAGTGTAGTTACAAAAACTGACTATATAAAAAGGACTATCACACGCAAAATGTAAACCAAATGTAATCAATCTTTTTTTTTATAGAATTAGTAACATGATTAAAATAAATTAAAAATACAGAGAATCATCATGTTGTTATTAGAAATCATAGGAAAATTGTACATGATTCTTCTTCAGACATGTTAATAAAGTCCATATCTCAGGGCCTCCATGGGTGATAAATATTCTGGGGATAGTAGTATAATTGATAGCTTTCTCAATAATATATAAGTTATGTAACTAAAGTGAAGCTGCATATAGGCAGACCCCGACTTATGAACATACCACTTATGTAGACCCCTCGTTCCGAATACCAGATCCGCTCCAGCCACCCGCTGATCCTCTTCTGCCGCATCTCCGGCCTGTTCACTGTAGGCCAAGACTTCTATCTTTGTACAAGCCAAAGGTCACTAGGTTTATTATGTGCAGCGATCTCTGGGGCCTGGATGCGGCCGGAAGTCCTGGCCTGTAGTGAAATATGATGACCGGGTGGCGAGCAGGGTGGCCGGAGAGGTCAGCGATGAAGTGAATATTAGGGTTTTTTTGCCGCCCATGCTCCAACTTGTATATAAATTTTGTGTTCTGACCAAACCTACATGACCTAGCTAATTCACACACCGGGTACTGCCTGTACATGTTACAAATAGTATAATCTATGGGAAAACCTACCGAGAACGATAGGTGCTAACTGTTTAAACACACAGAGCCCCCATACAAAAGGTGCGAGGAGATACGTGCCACAATGGTCGCCTAGTAATCAATCACTACATATGGATCATGTTTGACATAAAAACCCAGACACAAAAGACTCACAGGCACGGTAGATAAGAGAGTACCTGAGCTGTGTATGGATTGTACGCTGCAGTTTGGTTTTGACGTCAAACATGATCCCTATGTAGTGATTGATTACTAGGCGACCATTGTGGCACGTATCTCCTCGCATCTTTTGTATGGGGCTCTGTGTATGTAAACACCTAGCTCCTATCATTCTCTGTATGTTTTCTCCAGGATTATAGAAGTTGTAATAATTTTGCATATAAGAATCTGTTCTTTATTTAACTTATATTATATACCATTGAGAAAGCTGGGAAATATGCTGGGGGTGTTAGCATATTTATCACCAATGGGGGGCCGTGGCATACGAAATGTATTACATTATGAATAATTATGTACATTGTCTTTTTATTTGTGATGACTCTTGATATTTTTCATTCATTTTAATCACATACAGTTAGGCCCAGAAATATTTGGACGGTGACAGATTCTTTGTGATTTCAGCTCTGAATGTCACCATTTCTGATTTAAAATGATCCTGAGATGTAATTGAAGTGAAGACTTTCAGGTTTAATTAACCCCTTTACGACCGCCGATACGCCTTTTAACGGCGGTAAATAAGGGTACTTTTTCCGATCCGCCGCTTTTTAACGGCGGTCGGAAAAAAGGGTCTAGCGCCCCCCAGAGTCAGAAAATTTCCGGGGTCTCAGCTGCCGGGGGTAGCTGAGACCCTGGAGATCATGATTCGGGCCGGTTTTTCCGGTCCCCGCTCACCTGATGACCGGTATACACCGTATACCGATCATCAAGTTATAGTAAATGACCGCGCCGGTAAAAAATCATTTATCTCCCATCTGGCATGTTCAAACATGCCAGATGGGAGATAAATCTTTTTCCCGGTTCCCTCCGGTCCCCCGGTGTCCCCAAAGTGCCCCCCCCGACCCCCAACCCCCTCCCGAAAATCCAAGATGGCCGCGCGCACCGGCGATCACAGCAGCGCGCCGGCCGCATTTCCACTGTTCCTATGGTTTCTGTCGCATGTGCCATCACACATGCGACAGAAACCTGCTCCCTAGGCCCTGCCGGGTCCCCCCCTACCCCCCCCCTGGTGTCCCCCGGTGTCCCCCGGTGTCATACATACCGGAGCGCTGATCCCCCGCGGCCCCCTCCTCCTTCTCTGCAGACGCCGGTCACATGTGCCGAGCAGATGACAGCTTCCTGTGTTCAGGACGCTGGCTGCTCGCACTCTGCAGCTGTGACCCGGGGAGAGTGGGTGCAGATTCTTTGCACCCACTCTCCTCAAATGGAGGGTCTGCCCTCCTAGAAAATGGGGGATACGTTCCCTGAACGTGTCCCCCATATTCTAGAAGGTCCAGAGGCGACGTGGGACGTCCAAATGGATTATTGTGGATTTTTTTTTTTTTCTTTTCAATAAATTGGTCAATCAGGGAATGTTTTGGGGAGTGTTTTTTCAAATAAATTTTTTTTTTGTTGTCAATTTTTTTTTTATTACTGTCAATTAGTTATGTCGGGTATCTGATAGACGCCGTGACATAACTAATTGCTGGGCTTGATGCCAGGTGACATTACACACCTGGTATCAACCCCATTCATTACCCCGTTAGCCAACGCACCAGGGCGCGGGATGAGCTGGGGCGAAGCGCCAGAATTGGCGCATCTAATGGATGCGCCACTTCTGGGGCGGCTGCGGCCTGCTATTTTTAGGCTGGGAAGAGTCCAATAACCGTGGCTCTTCCCATCCTGAGAATACCAGACCCCAGCTGTCAGCTTCACCTTGGCTGGTGATCTAATTTGGGGGGACCCCACGTTTGTTTTTTTTTTTTAATTATTTATTTATAAATAATTAAAAAAAAAAAACAGCTTGGGGAGCCCTCCAAATTGATCACCAGACAAGATGAAGCTGTCAGCTGTGGTTTGCAGGCTACAGCTGTCTGCTTTACCCTAGCTGGCTATCAAAAATAGGGGGGACCCCACGTCATTTATTTTAATTATTTTTTTTTTTTTTGGGCTAAATACAAGGCTAGGCATCCTTTAGTGTCACATGAAAGACACTAAAGGGCGCCAGCTTAGAATATGCAGGGGGGTGGGACGTTATATATGTTTGACATCTATCCATTCATCCATTGTAGCATTTTACGCTGTGTGCCCACAATCAGGGTTTGCAACATTTTGGGCGCAGAGTGTTTTCCCTGCGTCCATAACGCTGCGTTGTGCAGTAGAAGCACAGTGGCAGGATTTTTAGAAATCCCGTGCCCACTGTGTTTCTTTTCTCCGCAGCATAAATCGACCTGTGGCGCAGCTTCCCGAGCCTCAGGATGTCAATTTATGCTGCGGAGATGAGTGTTCTTTGCAGGTAGAATAGAACTAAAGTCCACAGCAGCCTGAACCCAAATCGTGGGCATGGGCAGCTGCGTTCTCCCGTGGACAACACTCACATTTCTGCAGGAGGCTGACACTGGGTACTAGACGCCGTGTCGCTGGATCATGGCCACATAGCCTAAAGGCTACTTTACACGCTGCGATATCGGTCCCGATATCGCTAGCGTGGGTACCCGCCCCCATCTGTTGTGCGACACGGGCAATCGCTGCCCATGCCGCACAACATCGCGCACATGCGTCACACATACTTACCTGCCCGGCGACGTCGCTGTGACCGGCAAACCGCCTCCTTTCTAAGGGGGCGGTCCGTGTGGCGTCACAGTGACGTCACTGAGCGGCCGCCCAATAGAAGCGGAGGGGCGGAGATGAGTGGCCGGAACATCCCGCCCACCTCCTTCCTTCCTCATAGCGGCCGGGAGGCAGGTAAGGGGAGCTTCCTCGTTCCTGCGGCGTCACACATAGCGATGTGTGCTGCCGCAGGAGCGACGAACTACATCGTTACTGCTGCAGTAACGATAATCGAGAATGGACCCCCATGTCACCGATGAGCGATTTTGCACGTTTTTGCAACGATGCAAAATCGCTCATCGGTGTCACACGCAGCAACATCGCTAATGCGGCCGGATGTGCGTCACCAATTCCGTGACCCTAACGACTCCGCATTAGCGATGTCGCAGCGTGTAAAGCCCCCTTAACAGTGAGAAATTTTTTGCTACAGCAACAGTTTTGTGAAGTACCTGTGGATTCAAAATGTTTACTATACTCCTGAATAAAATCCTTGAGGGGTCCAGTTTCCAAAATGAGGTCACTTGTGGGGGGTTTCTGATGTATAGGTGCCCAAGGGGCCCTGCTAATGTGACATGGTGCGCGCAATTTACTTCAACTTTTCCAAAATTCAAATGGTGCTCCTTCCATTCCAAGCCCTCCCATTTATCCAAACAAAGGTTTTTGGCCACATATGTGGTATCCCTGCGCTCACAAGAAATTAGATAACAACCTGTGGGGTACACGTTTTGTTGTTGCCTCTTGAAAAAGTGAAAAATGTGTCGCTAAATCAACATTTTTGTGAAAAAAATGAAAATTTCAATATGGCAACCTAAGCTTATCAAATTCTGTGAAGTATTCGTGTATTCAAAATGCTCAATATACACCTAGATTAAAGCCTTGAGGGGTCTTATTTCCAGAATGGGGTCACTTGTGGGGGACCTCCACTGCTTAGGCACCTCAGGGGTTCTCCTAATGCAACATGGCGTCCGCTATTGATTCCAGCCAATTTTGCAGTCAAATTGCACTCCTTCTCTTCTGAGCCCTGTAGTGTGCCCAAACAGTTGATTTCCACCACATACAAGATATCAACAAACTCAGGAGAAATTGCGCAATAAATTTCATGGTGATTTTTTTCCTGTTACCCTTGTGAAAAAAAAAGCTACCTGGTTGAAGTAACAATTTTGTGGTAAAATTTTATTTTTTTATTTTCATGGCTCAACGTTATAAACTTCTGTAAAGCACCTGGGGGTTCAGGGTACTCACCAAACATCAAGATAAATTCCTTGAGGGGCCTAGTTTCCAATATGGGGTCACTTGTGGTGTTTTTTTGCTGTTTACGTACCTTAGGGGTCCTCCAAATGCGACATGGTGCCCGCAATCTTTTTCAGCCAAATTTCCTTTCCAAAATTCAAATATTGCTCCTTCCGTTCCAAGCCCTCCCATTTCTCCAAACAAAGGTTTCAGACCACAAGTGAGGTATCACCGCGCTCATAAAAAAGTGGGTAACAAACATTGGGGTCACATTTTTGGAATTACCTCTTGAAAAAGTGAAAAAATTGATGCTAAAGCAACATTTTTGAGAAAAAAATGAAAATTTTCAATGTGACAACGTAACGTTATCAAAATCTGTGAAGTACCTGTGTATCCAAAATGCTCACTATACCCCTAGATAGAAGCCTTAAGGGGTCTAGTTTCCAAAATGGTGTCACTTGTAAGGGGTTTCTGCTGTTTAGGTACCTTGGCGGACATGTAAATGCAACATGGTGCCCGCAATCTATTTCAGCCAAATTTGCTTTCCAAAATTCAAATATTGCTCCTTCTGTTCCAAGCCCTCCCATTTGTCCAAACAAAGGTTTCTGACCACATGTGGGGTATTGGCGCGTTCATAAGAAAGTGGGTAACAAGTTTTGGGGTTCATTTTGTTGTGTTATTTCTTCTAAAAGTGAATAAATTTGGGGTAGAGCAACATTTTAGGTAAAATTTTATTTTTTGCTTTTTTTCATTCCACTTTGCTTTAGTTCCTGTGAAGCACCTGAAGGGTTAATAAACTTCTTGGATGTGGTTTTGAGTACTTTGAGGCGTGCTGTTTTGAGAATGGTGTCACTTTTAGGTATTTTCTGTCACTTAGGCCTCTCAAAGTCACTTCAAATGTGATGTGGTCCCTAAAAAAATGGTTTTGTGAATTTTGTTGAAAAAATGGGAAATTGCTGATGAACTTTGACCCCTTCTAACTTCCTAACCCCAAAACATTTTGTTTCAGAAATTGCGCTAATGTAAAGTAGACATGTGGGAAATGTTATTTATTAACTGTTTTGTGTGACATAACTCTCTGGGTTAAGGGCATAAAAATTAAAAGTTTGAAAATTGCAAAATTTTCAAAATTTTCATCAAATTTCCGATTTTTTCACAAATAAAAGCAAAAAATATCGTTCTAAATTTATAACTATCATGAAGTACAATATGTCACGAAAAAACAATGTCAGAATCACCGGGATCCGTTGAAGCGTTCCAGAGTTATAACCTCATAAAGTGACACTGGTCAGAATTGCAAAAAATGGCCTGGTCATTAAGTACAAAACTGGCTTCGTCCTAAAGGGGTTAAAGGGGTTGAAGAAAAATATCCTGTGAAATGTTTAGGAATTGCACCTATTTTTCTATAAAGTCTTCTCATTTCATGAGCTCAAAAGAAATTTTTAAAATTAACTTTACAATAAATAAAATGTTAATTTTTCATATTCTGTAGAGAGTCTTTTATAGGCAATCAGTACGGGAAGTCTGGAAGCCATGGAAGTCACCAAACGCTGGGTTTCCTCCTTTGTGCTTCTTTGCCGACCCTTACTGCAGCTGACTTCATTTGGTCCTTGTTTGTGGGTCTTTCTGCCATAAAGGGAATCTGTCACCAGGTTTTTATCACCTAATCTGAGAGCAGTATAGCAGTATAACGTAGGGGCAAAGATCCTGATTCCAGCGATGTGTCACTTATTGGACTGCTTAGTGTACTTTTGATAAAATCGCTGTTTAATCAGCAGGAGATTATCATTAGATGACTACTTGGCCTGCTGCCAGGTAGTCCAGCATATTCATGAGCTCTGTATAACTGCTAGATCTGCAGCAGAGAAAACATTGATTTTATCTAAATGACAGCGAACAGCTCAGTAAGTGACACATCACTGGAATCAGAGTCTCTGTCTCTACATTATGCTGCTCTCAGATGAGGGAGTAGAAACCTGATGACAGATTCCCTTTATGCCTAGAATAGAGCCATTTCTAGTCATGTTGAGAATTCACAGGAGGCTGATTCTCTCTTCTGCTCCGCTACTTTCAGGAAAGCATGAAAGGAAACTAAAACTGGTTGTGCTTAAGATGCAGTTCAGAAATGATGTGTGGAGAACAAAATGTAATAAGAGTGAACACGGACCAATGAAATGTAGTGTTATGAAACCAACCTATCCTGGACTGAATGACTTAAAGGGGTGGTTCACCTGTTTTCATTACTGGCCACATCAATATTATGTTGAAAAACAAGGTTTCTCTAAAATACCTTGTGTTGCCAATTCTTCCTGTGAGCGGCGCTCTTCCCCATCGCGTGACCCCCGGGCTCCGTGACCTCTGATGTCCGGTGATGTCACGTCATCTTCCAGTTGACATCACCGCGGCAGGCCCATGAGTCACTGGGCTGTGGGTGGAGTTTCACCGCTCATCACAATTTTAAAAAGGGGGTAAGATGCACAGTTGCTTGTTTTTACAAGCACTTTGCAATTTTACCCAATTCTGTATTTGAAACCACTCCTTTAAAGGATTTTTCATTATTCTGCCAGCCAATATTCAGCAAGTACTGTAGCATACTGAATCCTAACAGTGTGTAATATTGCGTGTGTTAGGATTTGCCTTTGCTTGCTGGTTTAAAGGAATCTGTCACCAGGTTTTTGCTACCTAATCCTAGAGCAGCATAACATAGGGGCAGAGATCCTAATTCCAGCTATGTGTCATTTACTAAGCTGCTTAGTGTACTTTTGATAAAATCGCGTTTAATCAGCAGGAGAGTATCATAAGAGGACTACTTGGCGTGCTACAGGTAGTCCAGCATATTCATGAGCTCTGTATAACTGCTAGATCTGCAGCAGAGCAACATTCATTTTATCAAAATGACAATAAAGAGCTCAGTAAGTGTGCTTTCACACTCGGTTTTTGTTCCTCCATCTGAGAGCAGCATAATGTAGAGCCAGAGATCCTGATTCCAGCGATGTGTCACTTAGGGTGCTTTCCCACATCCGGCATTTCGTTGGTTTGCTGGATCCGTCACGCTCCAGTACAGTGCAATACAGTACAATGGCATCGTGGCAAGCTATGGTCACATGCTGTCATGTGACCGGAGCTTGCCGTGATGCCATTGTAATGTATTGCACTGTACTGGAGTGTAATGGATCCGGCAAACCAGTGAAATGCCGGATGTGGGAAAGCACCCTAAGGCGGGCTTTGCACGTTGCGACATCGCAAGCCGATGCTGCGATGTCGCACGCGATAGTCCCCGCCCCCGTCGCAGGTACGATATCGTGTGATAGCTGGCGTAGCGAAAATTATCACTACGCCATCTTCACACGCACTCACCCTCCCTGCGACCGTCGCTCTGGCCGTCGCCCCGCCTCCTTCCTAAGGGGGCGGGTCGTGCGGCGTCATAGCGACGTCACACGGCAGGTGACCAATAGCGGCGGAGGGGCGGAGATAAGCAGGATGTAAACATCCTGCCCACCTTCTTCCTTCCGCATATCCTACGGAAGCCGCGGTGACGCCGGTAGGAGATGTTCCTCGCTCCTGCGGCTTCACACACAGCGATGTGTGCTGCCGCAGGAACGAGGAACCACATCGGACCGTCGCGTCAGCGTAATTATGGATTACGCCGACGCTGCAGCGATGATACGATTACGACGATTTTGCGCTCGTTAATCGTATCATCTAGGCTTTACACACTACGATGTCGCATGCGATGCCGGATGTGCGTCACTTTCAATTTGACCCTACCGACATCGCACCTGCGATGTTGTAGTGTGCAAAGCCGCCCTAAGTGACACATCGCTGGAATCGGGATCTCTGGCACTACATTATGCTGCTCTCAGATGGAGGAGCAAAAACCTGGTGACAGATTCCCTTTAAGTGACCACAAATATGCAACTGAACATTGAGGGAAACAGGAAGAGACGCTCGTCCAATTGTGGCCGCCAGTATACAAATCATAAACTCAAATTGCCGCTCTAATCGGCAAGAAGAGCTGAATCCTAACGCACAGTATTACACAATGCTAAACTGCTTGCTAAAAATCTGTCCTGGTGGAAAAATACTTTAATAAAACAGTCGGAGTAGGTTATCACCATGATTGTGATGTGCTTGGAAGGTCTCATAATATGGCGCTTCAGCAGTCGCAGGATACCAGATTATCAACATTTCTTCTCCCCAGATGAAGAATGTCCTCTGTTTCTTTGTACACTTCCCGGAATGAGTAGATGATTACCCATCTCTTAGTAAGGGTACATACCTGCTGCTTCGAGTTGTGGATGACACATCACATGCTTGACTGAGTTTCTTCTGTTTTAGACGGAGTTGGAAGAAATGGTAAAGAAAGAACACGCCGCGATTGATGCAGCCGCGCAGAAGAGCTCCCCTAAAAAGATGGAGAAGACAGAGTCTCCTGAGAAAAAAGAGGATGAAAAAGCAGCAGAGTAACCGCATTACAGTGATCGCTCTCATCATGAATGCACATCTAACACTGCTGCTGCCACCGTTCTGGCTCTTATTCTGGGCATTGCCTGGGAACTTTTACTGGCACTTTTTACTGAATTTTAGAAGAATAGTGCTCATTAATTCGATTTTATAAAAGCCATGTGCTCCCTTAACCTCTTGTATCCCAATGTCACTGTTGGATCATATGTAACCATACATAAGTGCATAGAAATTAAACCGGTATGACTTGGCAGCCCACAAGTATGACCTAACGAGGGAATTCTAGGACGGCATGATGCTGTGAGGCTTCGTACTCTTCATATTAATGGACGATAGTGGTTGGTGTAATCCGTTGGCTTTCTTTCCATAGAAAATAATGTGGAAAGCGCAATAGGGTCTTATCAGAATAATATAGTAGGAAAGTGTCAGACATGTGCTCACCTAGTGAGGTTGAGTGAGACACAACCACTGACTCGTGTGAGAATCCGGCCACTGCAATATCCACAATTCATATATGAAACGTTTCCAGGGGATGGATTAAGATCTGCGCTGCCCAATTGAAGAGAAATCCAGAGGTAGATGGATGAAAAGTGGCGTTTGCAAATAAACCATCATCTCCACCTCTGGATTTTTCTTCAATTGGGCAGTGCAGTTTCTAATCCATACCTTGGAAATGTTTCATTCTTTACATACAAACATTTTGTAGTAAATGCAGCAATGGAATGATCTTCAGTGTTTGGAGCCGTGATTCTCTAAAAAATACTATGGCCCCTTTATCAATTATCCCAAAATCAGTGCTTCCTGGGTTAAAGGGAACCTGCCAGCAGGCTTTTGCTACCTCATTTGAGAGCAGCGTATTATAGACAAAGAGACTCTGAATCCAATGATGTATCACTTAGATTACTGGATGCAGCCGTTCTGACACAATCAGAATTTGTAGCTTTGGCCATGTAGCAGAGCTGAGAGAGCTGCCCCCGCCCACACCAGGCTCTCTATAGACACTGAACATTGCCAGTGAGGTGCCAATCAGAGAAGGGGGCATGCCAGACTGCTGTGCACGTGACTTGCAGTCCAAGCGATGAGAAGCCGTACTGCTTAAACAAACATAACAAATAAACAACAGATCAGACCTTGACAAGACAGGCAGCCCTGAATTCCTTGTGTTAACCTTTGCAGCATGCTGTCTTCAGATTACATAACAAAAACCTGGTGACAGATTCCCTTTAATGCAGTGCAGCATCGTTAAATGGACTGGGCTTGTGTACTAATTCCCATCACAACATCTGGTTAAAAGGGGCTTTATGTCTGTCGGGCATAATATCTAATCCTGATGCTATTAATGCATATCATGGAAAAGCCGTATTTAAGACGATGTCCGCCAATAACATAAAATTCTCCGTATATTTATAAATGAGCAGTTACAGCAAAAGTCAATTTGTGGCAATTATATTGTAAAGTTATTGTCACTTTTGTAGTCAGTGACAGCTGCCATTTCTAAAACGTGACAGTAGAAAGTGACAGCAAATTGGTTGAAGCATAGAATTAGCCTCTGAGCTAATTCTTAAAACCCCATACTCCTTAGATGGCTGATGGCCGAGCAATGGCTTTGCTGACCATTGATCCTGCAACTATCTCCACTGTCTCCCCCATACACAGCGCTCATTCAGAGAACTCGGGAGTGCTTGGCCATGAGAGCCAAACAAAAGGATCAGTAGTCCGAATTCAGACATGCTAGATACTTAAAGGGGTATTCTCATATTTGGAAGTTATCCTGTATCCATTGTATAGGAAATAAATTTACAAACACTGGTGGTCCGATTACTAGGTTCCCCTCCGATCTCAAGAATAGGGGCTCTAATTGAGTGGTGGTCGTTCATCAGTACTGCAGCACCGTTCATTCTAAATGCGGTCCCCAGAGATGGATGATTGCGACGCACTCGACTGGTCTTCAGCACACCCATAATAATGAATGGAGTGGCAGTATGCATGGTCGACCATCCCTCCATTCACAGCCCCAGTTCTTGGGATTGGTGTGGGTCCCAGGGGTCGGACACCCAAGGATTAGACAATTATCCCCTATCACATGGATAGGCGATAATATTGAAACTTGAGAGTACACCTTTAACTTTCCCAACAATCCTCTACCCTGGGCCCACATACACACTGCCAGTCCTTGACGCCGTAATCTAACGTGCATGGTGGGCTTTAGCCTTTTGGCCAATCAATGGCAGAATACAAGTATCAGTATCAGTATAAGTTGGAAGCCCTGTTCAACTGAGGACGTTATGATCAAAGGGACATTACATCCTTAATTGCCTTGTATTGTACTCCCAGCATTTATAATGCAGCACTATATTTTATCGCTGTTATTTCTTACTGATTTCTGGAACTCATATAACATCAGCCACAGTTTACTGCAATACCATAACTGTGACCTCTTTGTTCCTAAAATTTTATTACTTATTGCTTCCAAAAGCCATTAACTGCTTCTAGGTAGAATAATGATGATAGAGGAGTAGAGTTGAGCGTACTGTGAATAATCCGGGTCCGGCGGATCTGGGGCGGGTTGGTAAAGAAGTCCGGATCCGATCCGGAATCCGGCCCCATATATGTCGATGGTGAGAGAGAGTGTGAGAGAGAGAGAAAAAAATTTTAAAAAAATCCGAAT